>NC_057773.1:8801458-8894436 GCF_014825855.1 Bombus pyrosoma | reverse complement strand
TGACTGTAGCTGTCGCTGCTGGGGTACTGTTGTATTTTCTTCTTATTTAGATGTCGTGGGAGAAAAATCGGACTACAGGCGCCGGGATTCGAACCCGGGTCCCGAACGTTCGTAACGTACGGCGCTAACCACTGCGTTGCCGTCGTCCGACACTGGTTAGTTTCGAGTGGTGGTATTTTCGCTGTCGAGTGCCGCCACACGTCCAAAATTCCAACGCTAACCCAACATATATACATATATATACAGTGGGAAACTGAATGTATGAACGTGAAAATAAATTTCCATTATATTTTAACAAATTGTCAATTTTTGAAAGCATGACACTTTGTTATAAAAAGTTTAATACCTGTTCTTTGTAGCTTATAACCTTTTAAATAATACCATGTCATAAATGAATGCTTTGATACTGGAACAGTAAATAGAACTTGCTTGGTGTAACTGTGATAGATGAGTCAATCGAACGGAAGTTAGCAACACAAAAGATAATTTGTATTAATTATCACGCATGACTGTTACCATTTGTACTCTATTGTACTGCAATACAGTACTTTCTGTAATACAGTAGTTACTCAGATAAAAATATCTGGAAATGGTGCATTTTAAAAGTCCTTTTCCAAGTAAAATATTAAATAAAATACTTTTTCCCATTTATTAAAACATATATAATCTTTTTAGAAAACGAAATCTTTTGTAAGAAAAAATTCTTTTATAAGTAAATTCATACATTGTTAAGAGCATAAATTGTAAACCCAGAACTTCTTCTATATAGTATATAATTAATATAAAATAAAATATTAATAACATTTGGGAAAGAATAACATTCATTTGTAAAAAAAGGTTGCTCCTTTCTACATATTTGAATTAAATACTCATTACCGCTATATAGTATTCTGCTTAACAAATATTTTCAAAAATCATACTTCTTAATTACCTTACGAAAAATAGTTATTTAAATTTAAATCATTAAAAACTAAACAGTGGAATAATGAGTAAAGTTTGCATAAATGCAACATTGTTGAAAAAGGTACATAAAGTAACTTGCATATTGTTTCATCAAGAAACAAAAATTATACAGTCGATATTTGATCGCGTGTTCCTCACAAATGACCGGTCGTCACCCCCACAACTAGGGTCAAGTTCCTTTCAATGGGTCCTAGTATTCCCTTTGACACACCATGAAGTTCGACGGCTGAGTAGTGCGACCTAAACCGAATTCAATCGTCCATGAAACAATACTAATTATTCGTGAGACAATAACGAAACTTTCTTATTTCTGATTCTTTTTAAATAAAGCTTTCACTGGGGTATTTGTCAGATTTTTCCGATTAAAATGAGACCAAACACGATATAGTTTAAATCTCATTTCCATGTATGTACATATATTCAATAGACGAAAGGAAATAAGTTAACATCATTAAATAAACAAATATGCTTCAAACTATATATATCGTGTTTGCTTCTATTTTAATCAGAAATGCTTCGCTATTACACTGATAAAAGATTCGTTCAACGAGAAATGGAAAAAGAAAAAAGTGCGTTGTTGCATTAACATTATCCAACCGATATGTTTCTTTTCGTCAAGCACTTTCGGATCTCTCTCTTTCTCTCTCTCTCTCTCTCTCTCTCTCTCTCTCTCTCTTTCACTCGGACTGTCCTTTATATCCGGAAAAATTCACGACGATTCACAATCGAGTGCTCTATCGTATCGTATTCATCGTATTGCATATAGAGACAATACTATATTAGATCAGTAGATATTTTGCAGAAATCCAAGAAAAATTTCCATGATTTAAAAATGTCAATGTTTACTATAAATAGATACCCAATTTCATCAAAATAATATTTTAGTAAAGTTTTATATAGATCAAAATAATAATATTAATAATAAAAATAAAAAGAAAGATAATCACGAAATATATATTACGTATATTCTTAAAATTATCTCCTATAACTACAATGTTAAAAAATTCAAGGGGAATTTAATGATGATAAGAATAACTGAAACATAAATAACTGAAAAGAAAATTATAAATGAAACATTGGTATGATAACGGAACGCTACACCTTAATAAACTAAATATACACATTTATTATCATATCACTTTTCGTATTCATCCAGCACGTCAAAGTCTACTCACACCAACTCAATGCCAAGATGCTAGAAGTTCAATGTTTCCGTCTATCCCTAAACAAGTCTTCGTGATGGATTAGAACGACGTCAAAACGATCACGTTCGAATTCAGGACATCCTGTGTACGTCATCGATGTCTCTATCGATAATTCGCCAGTGACTCATGCGCGAGTACCTCGAGTTCGATCTCGAAATAATGAGTTGCCAATTAGCCGGAAATAAAAAGTTCGTCCTTCCGATCGATTCGTGCCGGGAAATTAGGTAACAAGGTACAGCCTGGCCTCGTGCTCTGCGTCCATTTTTTTCTCCTAGTCTCATTTCAATATTTGTTCCGACATGCGAAATCTATTACCCTGTCATGAAGTAAAATCAACGACGACTCGGCGATCCACGCCTGGCCCATCGCCAAATTCACTTTCGAAGAAGACGTCGTAAAACAACACAATTTGTGTTCGTTTTCTTCGAAACGAGCATGAAAATTGTATGTACCTGTGTATCATCGAATCGAGATAAATGTAATGTGGTACAGAATTTGCAGTTCTTTGGAATTTTTAAATTGATAAGTTAAAATTAATATTTTTGACAAATTTAAATTAATATTGCGTGGATAGTCGACACGCTCCGTGTTGAATTTTCCGCTTTGACTGGATATTCTCGTTTCTATTCGTCGATAAATTTGGCATACGATACCCCAGTATCGGGGTTTAATTATCAATAATTTTTATTCGTGAGTGTTAAATATTTTTATTTTACTAACAACAGTATGTTATTATATAGTAATATTACAAATATTATAAGACGTGTATTATACGGGAAACTGGTGATTCTGGTAATGTGAGCTGTCAGAAAGTCTCAAAAATTGATACGATAGAAAGCACGTGAAAATGACGTATTTGTATTTGAATCAAATGTTGTTTGAATTAAATGCGAACTTTGTGTTCTTGTATTCTTTGATCAGTTGAAGATTGGTAGTACCTAATAATATCTGACATGAATAGAAGGATAATCGAATTATCTTTATCTTTATCAAAGAAAGTCAAAAAATTAAAATAGAAAACATCGCATAAAATGAAAATTTTAGCAGCAAAATATGTTTAAAGTCTTATACAATTCCTTTCCTTTATAGCTTTAATCTTCTTTTTACTTTTTATTTCGCATACGAAGCAGACTGTGGTAAGTTGTGAGATGTAGGTTTATTTATATTTAATAGAGAAAGAATGATCCGTTTCATAGAAAATATGTATATGTATAAATGATGTAGTAAATACACGAGTTTGACAGTCAATTAACTTTTATGTAGAATCTCGTTCGTGTCGTTGGGATTTATTAATATGGTCTAAATATTTAATTCGAGTATAATAAAGTCGACTATGCATATAGACGAATTACCGTCGTGTTTGCTTCCGAAAATAATCCTTGACCGCAGAAAATTGGCCGTGCTTCTTATATGCGACAAAAATAATTTCTTCATCTCCCAAAAGTCATCTTCGAGCGTTATAAAATCTTTTGTGTCATGACAAAATGGAATATTCCAGATATTTCGGTTGCTTCATCACTTGTGAAACTATATTCAAATGAATCAGATAAACATATATATTTGACAATAAATTAAAGCTATTTTTCTTTTACATCTACCGTAAGACGAGGAGTAACATATCATTATACATAAATAAATTTATTTTTCATTTTTCAAAATTAGATATCTTGCTTTCCAAAAAGAAGTTACTTTTTCCTAAATTTATTTCTTCAAATTGATTGATTAAAACCTCATCGATCATGCAATTGATTATTAGTGACTCAACTGAAATCACCGAATAAGTTCCACCATTTTTTAGAAAAGATTGATTTCTTTAAAAAATTTTTTCTGTCGCAACGTTTGATTTATCATTAGACTGCAGATATTTATTCGTTTATAGAAAATAAATATACGAAAATATATATGTAACGTATAATGACATGTAAAAATATATAAAATATTTAAAGTAAAATACTCGTTGCATTATTTAATCATATTCATAAAAAATATGAATTTACATACATCTGCGATCCATTTGTAACATTTCAAGGAACAGGTGCAGAATGATTCAACGTATTATATCTCTGCGTTCGAATATTTTTACTCAAAGGAACTATGGTCGTAAAATAATTCTGGAGATCAAGAGAATGATAATCACCTTTTAAAAACCTTATTAGGATATAAACTTCTTGTACATGAGATCTCATTGCCAAAGCTCAACAATCCCTTTTTAGAGAATCCTATTTTTTTGGAGATGCTGACGAGTAAGTTGAGAGTGTAACATCCTACATAAGCACTTCTAGGATTACACGAATCTTAAATTCGAGGAAACGAGGTGACCTTTCGCTGATAGGATGGAAACTACTTTTCTTCCGTCATCCTTTTCTAACCAAAGACTAGACTTCTACGATAGAATAAGAAGAAAAAATTAATAAAATTCAAAAAATTTAATAAAAATTCCACAATTTGAAAAAATAATTCTTTAAATAGAGAAGTTGTTTCATTAATATTATTCATTAATATATGAAACTGATAGTAATAACTGTATTATTAACTATTATTATATGTACAAAAGTTATCTTAATAAATCAATTAATTTACTGATTGATAAGAAACTAAGGATTTTTAATAACATTCCTCTAATGATTGATAGTTTTATAAATTTAGAAGATTCTACTCTTTTATAGGCAAATGGAACGAAGAAACAACTATTTTGCTATTCGCCAAATATATTTTACTTACATTAAATTTACTTCAATTTGCAGACAATAAAATGTTCAATCATTAAACCTATACCTAGTCAGAAATTAAACACATGAATATGTATTTTATGGATAAAAATAAATAATATTTAGATCGCGGATATTTCTGCAAATTACATTTTTACGAGAACGATGAAATGAAATTTAAATAGGGATTCGCTTCACCCCCTAAACGGTATAACAAATATTTAACTTTGCACAAAGATCCTCAGTTTCTTAATATGTAGAAGCTAAAATAAAAATAAACATATACTTTGTATATAAAATTGTTTTACAATAATGTAACACATAAATACACAAAAGATGTTCATTAACTTTTTAATTTTAAATATCTCATCAAACAGAATTCACGTTTTTCTCCCTCAATTTCAAACCATATACGTATACCATCAGTTCTGCGGACGCAAAAACTGTAAAATAAAATCTGTCAAAAGAACGAATCTACTTAACAAGATATTATTGAGAAAAATTACAAAGTAATTGCATCTCAATGCACGTTTTCACGTTGAATCAAGCTTCTTGTTTCCATTTCTGCGCCTCTTTTAGCCGACCATTTTGGTCTGAGTTTGGTTTGCGTGCACGTACCGTGAACATACATCGTGTACAACCTGTACCCTCGTTGATACGATGCGTGTTTTGATTAAAGGGAGAAGCCCACAAGGGACTCTCGTTAATCCCTCCTTATCGTACGGAAGAGGCTTTGATACAGGATTGCAAGAACCAGCTTGGATAGCAGCAATTTACTTGCAATGATTAGAACCGCTGCTCACCGCTATGTGTGCAGGTGCTTGAAAAATTTCAACTCTGCGATACACTTACGTTGCATGCCACGTATAAACACGTACCAAAAATATAGTAGGTACGTATTAACCAAATATCATATATAAAATTTTATCCGACTCCATATTCACCTTAACAATAAGAAAACAAAAGAATTCAGAGAAATCTCGTTTCTATTTGAAGCTGTAAAATATTCCAAGAAATATACCAGAAAACCAGGAAATTCGAAATAAAAAAAAGTCTGAAAGACATTGTGCGTAATATTGTGTTTTTGTTTCACAGAAATAATAACAAAGGCGAGAACCAATTTCATTCTATTTCGTTCTCTTTTCCTTTAATTTTCTATGAAACATCCCATCGTTACTAAATATAAATGCAAATATATTGTCGTTACATACTCGTCGGCACATACTCGTAAAGTTTTAAAGAAACATGAATTTCGAAGTTAAAATTCACCACTTATTTTTGTAATCTATGGGAGCATATAAAAGCTGCGCATGTTTTTCCATGATATTTCTTCCTTCGCGTTTCTTACAAAGTGTAATTTTAAAATTACACCGACTCCGGGAAAAGGTAAAGAAGTGAAATACATTTTAGGTCACGACTCTTTAAAATCTCATTCGACTTATGAAACTAAGGGAAACTAAACAAGAGGAAACTCGTCCAGGAAGAAAGATCGCAAAAAGTAAAGAACGATTGTCATAGGTCTGCGCATTTTATTTTTATAACTCTTGAAGTTGACCCTGCATAGCTATGTTTCGTGTCACGATAGTAAACTATTATGAAGTCTTCTGCTATTTTAGAAAACTTCGTGAAAGTAAAAATCATCGTGAATTCCAAAATTCTACTACGCTTGGCAAAAAGTTTCCAAGCAAACTTAATAATATTGAACTAACTAAAAATACTAAACTTCTTGAGATGTAAAATGCTATGATATAAATATATACATAAATACAATATATATGGAAATGTTGAACAATAATATTTAACAAATATTGACAAATAGATTGCTAAATATTCTTTCCCCAGTAACATTTCTTCATTCTTTTCTACTACATAAAAATTTAAATTCTTGATTGCATTTTTTGTATTTACTTCTTATCAAACCGATTTAATCTTTCCATGTGTTTTGTGCCAGTGAATAAATACTGTTACTCAAATTTGATAAATTATCAATATTAATACAAATTTTTCCGTAACAGCGGTAAATTTCATAACGAAAGAAATTCAATTGTGCAAAATAATTTAACAAATTTCCATCCGATTATCCTACGTACCTTAAAATTGTAAAATTATAGAAATTCAAAAGCTATAATTTCTAGTTTCTCGATTTACTAATATTACTAACCATACTTCACTAATATAGTTAATTTCATAATGAATTATTATTATTATTAGTGAATTATTAATGCATTCATAAATCATTTTACTTTGGGAAAAAGCTTTAGCTTTCCGTTCAAAACCGAAATACAAGATTTCAATTTGTTTCACGTCCATTCTTACCGCGGGAAAGGTTATGGGGAAAGATGGTTCGAATTCCGCGCGCTGCAAATATCCCGAGAATGTTTAAACGAAACGCGATTTATAGCAGAAGGAATGGCGCTCGCCAATTGTTCCTTTGCCAACGTCAAATGCTGTATCGCCCCGCGCGTCTAGCAACAAGTTGATGTTTCCGTTTACATGCAAACGTCCATACGCTAACGTCGAGATCAAACCGATAGTTACGCGACAAGAACTGCTAAACACTTTAGAGGCAATGCCAACAGTTCCAACAGAAACGCAAGCAGCGTCGCTAGAACGATATGCGAAATACGTTCTGAATACGAGCTGGCTGAATGGTTATGTTATAATATCCATTTCACGCTCGAACATTTCGTTTGATTCGTGTACGACGCTTCTGGAACCGATAGAACAGGCATAAACTGCAAACGATTATGATCAGGTACTTCGTGGGTTCGATAAAATAAGAGAAACTGATGCGTATCGAGAATTTGAACAATTTGAATAAAATCATTAAGAATTCAAAATGAATGATTTAGAAACTAATTATCTCTTTATTCTAAGGATCTCAGGATTTTCGCTATCAGATACAAAAACTATATATTTTGCAACATTTTATTGAAAATAAACGTAAAGGCTACACGGAAACAGCGAGATGAATTTATATTTCTCTTGATTTTTCGTATTAATTAATATTTTTCTAAAAAAAAAACAGGAATTGCAAATTATCGTGTTTCTCCTCTCTCTTGATACTAACAAACACGTTACGTATGATATCAATGATGACATTCAAGTTAAGGTACGAAATGTACATAAATTTCTCTTCTATTACTGAGCATAAGCGTATAACAACAGCGATATACAGGAAAAGTACGGAAGAAGTAGGTCATATTTTCCTATTTTTTTATATGGGAACAATTTTAAACTCTGTACGCTGAGATTCGCATTCATTCGGTTTTGAAATCAAATACGCGTTTCTGCCACTTTGTGGAATATTAAAAAAATATTGATTATCGTAATGTTAGTTATTTGGTTGACATTTTATAAACCTTCAGGGAATTATCATGTGTTTTTTAAAAACTCGTATCTGAATTTAACGAATTCAAATTCTTCAACATTTTTTTAAGATAATACGTAGCGTTTCTTTGGATATGGGATTTCAAGGATTTAGCATTATACGTAAAATTAATTGCTGTCCTTTCATACATCCTCGGTATATGAGATACAGATACATATACGAGTGTATATACGAAATATGTATATGGAAGGAGTATATAGGAATGTAATACGAATAATGAAAAAAATAAATGGAACGAAGAATCGAAGAAACGTAGAATATTTTCCAGCGAGTCTAAAGACGTGAAATTATAATTATCTACGGTTTAGCAAAATTAATATTTTAAATACAGTAATTTCGCCAGTAATTAGCAATATACGAGCACGTTTGGGAAATTAGTTCTGCAGAGTCAGGCTACACAGAAGTTTCTCTTGCTTTGGTGGAATTCTACCAAATATAGCAAAACCACAGAATTCGTATCACGCTATTCCACCAATGCCGGTTTTGCAAGAAAATATCCATATATTAACGCGTTGATCGAATGGTACTGCATAACAGTATTAATAAAAATATCAAACACAATGCCAGGATCTTGAATAATTCATCAAATTTCTCAATTAAATTCCAGTTTCGTAAATTATTCTAGCTATACACAATATATCAAACGACCGTTTTATCAAGGCAATGAAAGCAGCGTTGACGAGCATACCCTTCTATTCAAATATTACATTTTCAGAGCAACCTTTTCAATATTATGACGTTATTATAACAGTTCCTCTGAAGCATACAAATTCGATATTTCTTTCAATTTTTATATATCTGTGTTCTTCTGTTAAAAAGAAGATATATATTTTACGGGTAAGGTGTTTCGGAATACATAAACTAAATTTTCTATAATTAATCTAGTCTGGAAATTATATATTTCTATCCCGAAATTGTGAAATTGTCGATGAGAAAGTATCATAATTTATCAACCGTATTAAAGAAAGAAACAGAGAAGAAAAGGAGAAATTTTCTATAAATCACGTCTACTTGACGTTACTAAAATTTATCATAGAAATATTACGACCACATTGTTGGTCGTTATAAATAATCATAATATTCGATGGCTTTCTATAATACAGTAGCTCATGTGTGTTGTAGAAAACACTCAAACATAACGTAATGTAATCCGACAACATTGGTGAAATTTCAAACGTACTAGGAAATGTTTAGTACAAGTATACATTTCAGGAAAATATGTAAACAGTCGATTGTTTACTGTTAGTAAATCTTGATTATGTCTCTTCTATGCACATCTGCCTAAGACGTTTGAAGAATGTCAACGAGATCCGCGCTATTATATTATAAACAACCTTTTTGATGTACACGGTTACAGAACCGTAAACAGAGACACTCACAGACCCATTTCAAGGTTTGTTTAATCGCAGGATTGAGGATAATTTTCCTCAATTTGAAAGAATAAAACCATGTACATATTTAGTCATTACGAACGTGCATTGATTCGATAAAGAATAGAAATTATTACTTTGGTTAAATATGTCTATGCACGATGACTTGAAAAAGCTACCAATTGAGATTTAAAGATTTTTTGGAAAAAAGACAACATCATGAGAGATGTCAGTATTATGTACATTCTGCAAATTTTTGCGTTGTATTTCCCATAGCTGAATAAATATCTGCTGTCTAATAGCGCAACACACAACGGATTAAAGTACATAAACGCATGATTGTGTTATTAAAACGGTAGCATTGTTATCATATCGGGAATACCGTAAATTATGTAATAAGCTTTCCACAGCTTACAAATATCCAGCATTAGCTAGAAACGTGAAGTACTTACAAGCTCAAAAGTTCCATTCTCTTCTTAACGCACACGCGAACCATTGCCAATCCAATGTAATCCTTCCTTTAGTAGCGACATAGCCGCTAGTAAAATACGATTTTCCCCGTCTCTCAGACACTTTCACGGCGGATATGCCGCGATCAAAAGAGTTTCATTTTGCTTTTGAGCATCTACCGTATTCCGGCTCCTCTCTTGAATATTTAGTGGAGGGTCGCGATGTCTAGCCGTGCCATAGCCGCGACATTTCATTAATAAATGACTATGTGTTTCCTCTATTCCTTAATCCGTCACAGATTTTCCTGCTTTTCGTGCTTAGTCTAAGAACATGTTTAATCTAAACAGAAAAGAGTCTTGATATTTTGATCGATCGGTTGCCATTCATTTTTTATTAAAAATCACAAGTCGAAGCAACTATGGTTGATTATTCAGTTAATTATTTAATTCTACCACGTTTAATAAGCATTTGATTCAAAACGAAACGAGATTTAATATATCAATAAATTATTGATAAATTTTTATTCTAGATCACAAATTAATGAGTGATAATTACGCTGCGGTTGATTAATTATGACGGAATCTATATCTTTAAATTTTAAAATTTGATTGGTTTAAAAATAGAAATAATTCTAACTCATTGGTCTAAATTTGAATATATAAGAATGCTTTTATTTGTAATATCTATGATATTTATTTGGCTTTGTAAAGGTTTATAAATAATTAGACGCAGCTTAGAGAACCTTAGAGAACCTTATTTAGGTCAAAAATATTTCTTTCGTAATATTACCTTCGTAGTTTATTACAAACAGTAGATTTTAACATTTCATTGTTTTAGAAAGAAGACTGTATATAACTGCCATTTAAAATTTCCTTGAAAATTTATTCAAATAACAAATTAGAAAAGAAACATGAAATCGAAAAGAGAAACAGGAATAAATCTTACCGAAAAGACTCGAAAATCCTTAAAAAAAGTTCGCTGCCAGTTGATGTATCTCGCTTCCGTATTTTTTTAACTTAATTTTCTACCCCATTCTGTTTTATGTCACAACGCTAAATTAGCATCCTGTTCTATTTATAAAAATCACATAGCCGTGAAGCTTTAAATCTCAGTCTACAGTTCCTATTATTCTTCTCAGTTCTATTCTGGAAATAGTACTTTATTCTAAAATCATTATTTTTGCGTATTTATTTATTTTCTAAATCACTTATCGCACACTTTTAATAAATACAATTGCTGTATAAGCCATCGGTCAAGTTAATCATACCTTAATACTTAATTTTCTTTATTCAAACTACAAACGAATTTCTAATTATTTTACATTTCGAAGGATGATCAAATGTTCCTTTTCCTTTTACGATATAACCATTACGAATACGTTATTTTGTTTATTTTATACATTTTGTATATTACGTTGCATTCTTTCAATGTTCGCACCTATACAGTGACTGTAAAAATCATTCGCAAGCCACTTTATATATTGCTACAGCCCTGATTTTGTTACTAATTAATTAGATCCAAGTATATCGTGTATCATTTAGCAACACTTTTATCTGACTACAAAAATTCGATACTATGAAAATGAAACGTAGAACTTGATAAAAAAACAATTCAATATACTTTTCGTAACCACTGTAAATTTCTCATAAATGTGTACACAATCCACAATCACATGATAACATTCGCAACGTTTCTTAATTGCTGGAACAAAAACACTTGGTTTTTCAGACTCTACGATACATATACAAAACCTATTCTACAATTCTGCTACGTTTCAAAGTTTAGATTCCCCTTGAAATAAGACCTCAATGAAGCCTGCATCATCTTTCAATGGTTAAGAGACAAAAGTAAGAACCAGGAACCAAAACAAATCTCATTGTCCTTTTCAATCGTTCGTAGCCCAGTTTCACAGGGAAGTTTGACGAGAAAGGAGACTGTACCAATTATCTCGTCCTCTGAAAGGTTCTGAGAAGAAGTCGACGATCATTTCCCGCAGAGGGACAAGAAACAAGAGCAACTGCTGAGAGGGAGATTGTATCAACGAGATTCGTGGCGGAGCTTTCCGCTGATTTTCACGAGACTTCCTGGTAGAAGGCGCGGTGCTAATCTCTTTGGCTGAAAGCCCGTCACCAAGGACCAACGGCTGTCTGCGGCGGTCAGATGAGACGGCCATGACGACGTCTGCCCAAAATTATCCCGCTGTTTTCTCGCAATCAACTTTTCACACACTGTTTTCACAGTACGTAATTATTTTCGCTTCCTTGACTTCCAAATCTCGGAAAGTGGTTATTAAATAATTTTCTTATATTTCTCGCTAGTCTCGTTAAAGTAGGTATTTTGAACAACGTAGAAAAGACGATCAGCGGGATACTTGTATCGTTTCATAAGCTTCATCATTTTTTTTCCTTGTCAAAAATTCAACATCAAAATAATACGCAATTATTATATGAGAGCGATGATGTATCAATAATGACTATGATATTACGATATTCTTTTCAATCACGATATTGTATTTTCTATACTATTTTCTTCTCTATAATCTTTTTAATTATATTTTAAGTACTTCGATGCGATTATCAATCGATATTTAACTAAAAACTAAGATAATCAGAAAACAGAATATTCTCTCTGTATATCGTAACATAAATATATTTCAAATATCTTGAAATTGAATATAGAAATATCGGTTTGATCTTTAGCTTGTTAATTACACTTATTCCTTTATCGACGAACCACTTTCCTCTACCGACATGTGTACACAATTTGAAACGCGCAGCATTCCACGTTAATCGAATTAGCCAAAGTATTATCGATTAGTTCGACGATTTATTCGGTTTATTTCCAGGTTGCAAATTCGTTTGCGACGTTATCGAACGATAGCTGAAATGTCAGCAAGCGTTTAAAAGCCACTTTAATCCGACCTTTATTTCGTTGGACATTTGGTTGAAATACCCGGCTCGAGAAATCACTAAAAGCTTCAAAGAGCGCGTAATCCAATTTCCAATGAGAATTGAATGTCCGCTATATCTAACAACTTACGTGATCGTGACCAAGTTTTCAGTGACATGTACTCCGTTATTATTTCAACTTTTATTATCTATCGAGAAGAATTTCATGGACAAACAATTCATAACATCTACGTACCTGTACAGTGTAAAAATTATTGTCTGGCCTTTCAAAGATTAGTATTTTTTCTGCCTCCTATGCGTTTCATAAATATTCGTCCTATAAATTTGTGTTTAATTTGTGTTAAAGTTTCGATCGATTTGGATTCATTATCATAATTAATTGCGTTATTAATGTATCGTTTAAAGGAGAGCAATTGTACTAGTTAAACTAGTTCTTACTTTGGAAATCAAAGTTTGAACGGATGAAAGGCATTGTTATTGGAATATCGATCGTAAATTATATGAATTAGCGGAAATTATACCCATTCCTTTTATAACTGTCATAAAAGTTACGATACTTGTATGGAATCTAAAATTTTCGATTGAAACATAGAAAGAATCAAATGAGATGCTTCCAATAAAAGGATATCACAATAAAAAAAATGATTTAGAAAGATGATAAAACGAACTATAGAAATAGAATTACGATTACAATAAAAAAATATGCAATTCTAAGAAATTGATATTTGGAAAAATATATTACCTTATTAGTTGGAAAATATATTTATTGATTTGACGTTAAACTTCAGCGTCACTTCAAATCGCCGGTTCATCTCTTCGTGCAAATTAAAATTGAAGAAACGAAAGGAAATAAAATTTCTTTTTTCTTTTTTTTTATTTGGTCGTCAATTTACAAGCAATTCTCATTGAGAATTTTAAGTAACTTCGTTTGGCGTGGTACAGTAACTTGCATTATAATAATTTATATTATGTTTGATTCTAGTTGAATCTAATGCTTCAATCTAAAGGGTATTTTTCTTTTTGGTCTGATCGGGTCTGATCGGTCGTGTCAAGTAGTTGGGTGACTAATGGGTTGTGGTGGTTGTTGACTCTTGTGTTATATCTGCTTCTGAACTTGTATATTTCTTCTTTGACTGTGGGTATCTTGAGGTCGCCGTGGATTGTTTCATTGGTGACATACCAAGGTGCATTTATTAGGGATCTTAGTGTTTTTGATTGGAATCGTTGAAGAATTTCTATGTTGGAGTTGCTCGCAGTTCCCCATAGTTGGATCCCATAGATCCAAACAGGTTTTAGTATGGCTTTATATAGCATTATTTTGCTCTGTGTGCTTAAGTTGGAGCGACGGCCAATGAGCCAGTAGAATTGTTTAAGTTTAGCCTTGAGTTGCTTCGATTTGTCTATGATGTGTTGTTTCCATGTCAATCTCCTGTCCAGAGTCATGCCCAGATATCTGACTGAATCCTTGTTAGGAATTGTAATATAGGAAATGAAATGACATATAAAATATTAATAACAGCTTATAATATGTGTTCGTGATCGGTTATTACTTTTATAAATTAATAATTGAACTTATAACTAATAGTTTCGGACGAAGATTTCGGAAGAAAGATTCAATCGGACTATAATTTTATAATCTGGATAGAATGGTCTTCGTTTACATACCCATCATTTTCAGAATATCTATTAGAAACTTCTTGCAAAGTCCAACATTCTTTATAAATTCAAACAGTGACTTTTACCTCAAGGAGGCAATCTCATCAAGCAGATACGTTTCAAATTCAAATAACGTGGAATCTAGAATCGCCAGAATCTTTTTCTTTTTAGTGGATTTCCTTCGTATCGAGATTACGAGAATATTTCTCTTCTATTAAAAACTGATTCTACAGATTCTACAAATTCTACTCTATATTATAAAGGAGGAACTCTTATCGTATAACTATTCTAATTATATCGAAGAAACTAAGATTCTTCTACAAGTTAATACTTTATTAAATTAAGTTGCACCACTGAAACTTAATACCTCCGCCCCTATTCCGTTTTCTGGTACTTTCTTCGACTTTTCCTCCTTTTCTTTAAAATTTGATCAGTATGATCGAATTTCCTTTCTCTCTCTCTCTCTCTCTCTCTCTCTCTCTCTCTGTTTATCTGTACGAAAACCAAAAATCATTTTCATATGTATATTTGTACACTGTTATGTGTATACGTGAAACTTCATGAAATTTTATGTGTATATGTTACGTATTGATCGAAATTTTCAAATTTTTGTTCTACACTTTTATGAATAGACCGTAGAAGTTTATATATTTACATACATGAAATTTAGATCTGTTGGAATGCTCAGAATGTGCATAAAAATATATAAAGTATTTAAAGTAAAGTACCGCTTATAAATAATTAATAATAAAACAATACTTCACACGTAAAACAGTGTACGAATTATTTATGGTATTGCGATTGATCTAATTGAAAAAGTTAACAACTCCTACAATTAACGTTTCAATGTAAAGAAGGTACGAAAGTATCCACCGTAGCGTAAAGATAACAGATTTTATATGAAAATTCATTAAGTTGGTCTTTTGGTAAAGCTTGCGAATTATAGTAAAATAAATCATCGGAAGGAAAATTTGAAATGCAGATTTTTTTTAAATCCTTCATATTTAGTTTCTGGATATGTGTTTCGTTACCCAAAGAGCGATTTCATGTACAATAATATACATATGTTTCTAAATTTGTCCTTCCCATTTTTCTAAATATTCGAAATTTGTAATATTTTAAAATTTAAACAAACACTGTCGTAAAATAAAAACTTGAAAAAGAACTCATTTCCTTTATCGATTACGTATACCTATTAGTATATATTTTATATTTATATATTTTCTGGTCAGATTTTTCTTTGGAAAAGAAATCAATCGATTGCAACCTTCCACTTACAGGAAAATTTAATAATTTAATGATCATAGTTTTTCATTCGTAGAAAACGTAAGAATTAAAAATTACAATAAAAATACTAGCAATAAAAATACAAGTACTAACTATGAAACTAGCCTTGGTTTCTTCCAAATTTCTAATCCAAATCAAATTTCTAAAATAGCTATCTCGAAGTACTAAACGAAATTCCTTATCTAATCTATAATTCTAAAATTAATGTCATTTTTATCACTTTGATAATAAATACTGAGGTTGATAATAAATTTTGTCATTTTTACCAACAGTAATGGAGGAAATAATATAGGTATAAAAAGTAATATATAAAAAGTACAAGAACAGAAATTAGAGAAAGAAATGGATAACATTTCTCTATCGTAAAATAATATTTATATTACAGCTCGTATATATTCTACTCTTTTTAACTAAAATATCACATTTCGAAATATACGAGAAGTCTAAAGTTTTACCATTTTTGTGTCGTCATTTTCCTTCGTACAATATAAAAATATTTAATTATTGTTTAACATCGTGTTTAATACAACTTTGATTAAAAGAGAAAAACACGGAGAACTACGTACCCTGAAAAATGAACAAATGCCAAATACAACATTTTAACTAAGAACAGTATCGTATTTACTGTTTAACAAATCGTTTCCAAAGGATTAAACCGGTCTTCTACATTTAACGAAGCAAACCAACATTCGCAAAAAAGCTCCTATACTACCGTCTCAAATCGTTTGCATGGAAATGATTTTATTTTATCCCATGCGATTTCCTGAGGATTTACGGCGTCTGCCACGCAAAAACACACGGGGGACCCATCGATTAACCCAACGTTCATTTCACTTGTGCTTCTTTCTTTCCTTTAAACTCGCCTGCGTCCATTATTAGCCTCGTAGCATCTAGCAACGACATTGTTCGCGGTGTAATATTAACAAAACGGCAAGTTCTGACGTATAACGCGAAAGTTTCGTCATAACGCCGAAGATGAATATTTCTAGAACGTGAAGGAAAGCCAACGTCGCGTAAATACGGCGGGATCGCGGTGAAAAGGAAGCTGAGCTTTTAAGGGACAAGTTTTCGCATTAGCGAAAAGACGTAACGTAACCATGGTCACATGCTTCAAGGCAATTACGGACACTTCGACACTGCGACACGAAATCGTCGGAATTCTGTGGCACTTAAAAGAGTTCGTTTCTCGTAGCAGTCATTTCCCTTCGTCTTTCGCTTTACGTAGTTCTATCTCTTTGTATAATTACGAAGTAAGGTTCGGTGCAAAGCGTTTTAATAGTGCCGTCTCTTCGAAGGAAACTTGTCGCTTTTAATTAAATGTGCAATTAACAGAGTACGTTAGTGGAACTATCTATCTTGGAAAATGTTCCGGAAGATTAAAAGTTGGTTGTCTTTGCTTTTGTCAGCTGTTTTTGCTGTTTTTTTTTTTAAATATAATAGCGATAATATATCGTTAGAGCATGATGACGATTATGTATTTATCATTTATCTTTAGTAGATCGTACTTCTTTTCCTTACCGAGATGCGTTAAATTCACATAATTTACTTGGAGTAGGTAGAAAATTTATTTTAGATGTCGTTTTTTTAAATTTTATGCTTTGCGACTGTTTCACTAAACGGAAGAACAGTAGTATAAGGAAAAAAGTATCCATGTATAAGTGCAACAATTAATACCGTCTCTTTTAACCATACTAGAATTATATCATACGCCGAATAATTTTACTCTAATTTTCTTAAACTAAAATTTGTAACACTTAATGAAATATTTGCATAATTTTATATATCCAACAAGTAATAACTACACTTTTCACTGTGATCAAATAGAGATAAAATGACTAAGAATTGAAATAATTGTTTAAATCTAAAATAGTTTTAATTGAAAGAAAAAAGCATTCACGCATGTGTACATAAAATATTTTTATCCAAAATGCACGATACTAGTATATGGAATTAACTATGCATTAAATAAATTGCGATATTTAAGAAGCATTTTAGTCGCCCTCATTAATATCGTCTCGTCTGGAAATTTTAAATGAGAGCAACTCTATGACAAAACAAAAATAGAGGCCTATTCATTACTTGCACCACATTGAGTTCCGTCACGACAAAGCATCTTTCACACTTCACAGCGTGCTTCTGCATTTCAAAAAGACCGACAAAACATCAAAGTAGTTCGTTTCTTACCTTGCGTGCCCCGTTCCTTTTTCTTCCGCCGCAGTCTCCTCTTTTGCACTTTCTCCTTATAATTAGATGACGAAGAATCGTCGCAACCTGCCGCTTCCTGTTTCTCCGCGATCTTCTTCGCCTCCTCCTGCCTCTTTTTCAGCAGCTCGTACACTCTCTTAAAGTAATCTCTAGCAATGTCCTCGTTCGATTTGTTCGTTAACACGCCTCCACTATTCGAACAGTCAGTATTATCGGCAGATTGTTCATCGAGATTTCCTTTCGAATCATTTCGCTCCACGCATTCCCCCAAAGATGGCAATTCCTCGCTACCATCCACGATCTTGAATGTGTCGCTTTTCTTCACATTCGATCGCGTGTATAACTTATAGTCATCCTTATAGTCATTGAAAGCCTTCTTGGGAATTGTGCTGTAACCACAATCCGGAGAATTCACGATAGATGAATTAGTTTCATGATTCTTCGCTTGGACCTTCGCTAATATATGATTCCTGGACGTGTCGGGCTTCTTATCAACAACCAGATAATTTTCCTGTAAACTGGTACTTGGCCTATCGTTGACGGAGTCGTTAGAAGCGTCGTTAGAAATCACAGTGAACGAATCGCCCAATTTAACCCGACCATCATCCGAAGTTCTTTGATTCTCGGGACTGTTTCCTTGTTTCAGTAATGGATTCACGCAATTCTGCAAGTTCTGGCAGATTTTGCAATTCTTAAAAGAACACAGATCCGTCTGAAGATCTTTCCATCTCGGTTTACTCATAAAGTCTTCCTCTTTGACTTCTCTGGCGTCTGATTCGCGATGCTGTCTCTCGTGCTTCTTTCTCTCCTTGTACTGGCGCCAGGACTCTTCGACGGTGTCCTGGCACCTGACACGCCTCGGAGGATTCTCCTGCTCCGAGTCCAGGCTGGCTCCCATCTGGCCCAGCAACACGTCGCTCTTCGTTTTTCGGTAGAGCTTCCGTTTCTCCGCGGGCTCCCTCGTTTGGGAACTTTGTCGACGATTCGTGCCAGTCGTTTCCGCGGCCTCGAGGATCGTCTCGCTCCTGGAACGACGGTACGCTTTTTGCCCGAACGTATCTTTGGAACGCGACCTGTCGGCCCTCAACGATCTCTCCCTCTCGATCTGCCTGCTGCTGCCCACTTTCTGCCTGTCCTTCTGAAGAATCTCAGGATCGAACCTGATGACGCTCGTCTCGCTGCGCACCTTTCGGGTACGATAACCTCGTGGATCCTCCGGCTGCCTGTAATCCGAGTACCTCTTTTGAATTCCAACGCCAGGACGCGTGTTGCTCCGACTCGAACTCCTCGACTGTTCCAGTTCCATCCTCTGTTGAATCTTCCTTCTCAGAAACGATCTCACCCTTTCTAGCTCTTCGTTCTTAATCTTCCTGCTAACGTTGGTGTCTTCCGGTTTCAAAGTCTCGTCAGAAGCTTCGTGCGATTCGTTGTCCACGAAATTATTCTCATCATTGCGTCCTCTTTTGCTTCTCACATCTTCCTCCCTAATTGCTTCTCTGAGACGGGTCAAACCGTCTTTGATCCTCTGACTAAGAATCTCATCGTCGTTCTCATTAATTTTTAATCGTGGGTCCTCGTTAGATTCTTCTTCCTCCACGTGCACCAATCTTGGCAGAGTCTCGCTCTGACTCCTCAGATAAGCCTTCACCTTCTTACACCTCTCCTTGGCGATCTCCTCGGCACTCTTTCCCACGGTATTCTTATTTCTTAAGTCGTCTATAATTTGCTGTCTTAGATAATCTCCTATGGAATACCTTTTCGAATTTGTCTTCTCGTCGCTCTCTTTCGACGCGCTCTCGCAACCACCAGAATGTCTACTCTTCTTTTTCCTCTCCTTCTCCTTCACCGTGACCTCGCTTTTTGATTTCCGCGGTTTGTAGCCAAATTGAACAGACCCAAACTTCGTACTGAATCCGTCCACGTTCCTGTTCCCTTGAGCAGGAAGCGCAATCGTCGAAGACGTGGAGGAAGATGAAAAGGACGAAGGAACGGTGGAAGGTTTCTCGCTTGTGGATCTGCTGCTTGGAAACTCCTCGTGCGAGCTGAGACCCTCACGAAAAGAGCCTCTGGCCCGCTGCGCTGTTCGTCCAGTCGTCTCGACCAGGAGACGGCCATCCTTGTCCAACAGCTGGATGACAGGAAGCTTGTCCGCGGACGTGGTCAGCTCCCACTCCCAGTGGAGCGGCTTGTCCAGCTTCAATCTGATGATCGGTTCCGTAGGTTCATTGGAAGACGAAGAATCCGGATTGACCAGGCTCGACGACGACGTGGCTGTTATAATCGGGTGAGCGTTCTTCATGTTTCCGGTTCTCGCGCTCTCGTGCACAAGCCGAGGCAGTTTTCGTTCTTGCGCCTCACCGGGTTCGATCACCTCCGCAGCTCGAGGGCCACCGTAAACTTTTCGTCCCCCTTAACGATTTCAGCGAAACGATCACCTCGATGTTTGGACCCAGTTGACTTTTAGCTCACAGGATGATGTTTCGATATTTTTAACCATATACGGGAAATTTCAATTAGTTTGCCTCCTATCGATCGTATGATGGATTAACGTGATGCCTATCGATCGATTCTTTTGATCGTGTAATCGATTAACGCGATTTTTGTCGCTCGACTCTCTTGATTATACGATTTATTAACGTGATTTTTGTCGTTTGATTTTTACTTTGTAAGGAGCTTCCTTAATTTTTTTATTTCGCAGTTAAATTTAAAAGATTTTTAATTTGCCAATCTTATTTTCGTTTTATGGCTACATTTAGATGATTTTCACTTTGTAGAGGGCTTCTTTTTATAGTCAAATGCAGTGACTTTTTCTTCCTGGGGGCTTCCTTTGCTTTCTATTTTTACTTTATAGCCAATTTTAAATGATCTATTTCTATTTTGAAACCAAGTTTACGTGAAATCTTTAGTTACTGTACGCATTGATTTATATCAGAATTTTAATATAACTTGTTCTCGTTTTTTGTAAATTAGAGAATAAAAGCTTGTCACCTCGTGGAAGTATCAGTATGCTCTTTTTTCTTCCATGAAGAATATTTACAGGAATACCAAGCTCGACAGTGGGCGAAAATTAGCAAACATTTATACTGGCGAAAATTCTTTTTCGTATTATACTCGATCATTGATTTCGATTGGAATATACGCGTAACAGAGCCAAGATTTGTATTTCCACAACTCGAAGCTGAATATCAATATTCAAATGTTCATTTAGACAGTTATCGATGTATGTATGAATATTTCTTCGCCATAACACGCAAATATTTGTACGTATAGAGAAATATTTTCAAAATGAAATACAGTTATTTTGATCGAGTACCGTTGCAGCCACAAACTTCAAAATTGTTGCTAGTTCTTCCAAACGAATACTTGAAACACACCCAATACAGCTTCTAGATCCTCGAGAAATATATACCAATATTCATTGATGTATTCGCATCGTCCTACATCTTGCTATATTTTTCGCTCTTCGTACATATAATATCTCTCATTTTATTTGAAAATTATTTATGAATTAAATTTCAATTTCAATCTCACTCTAACCGTCACTTAACTGAGTTTTACCTTCTAATTAATAACCGTTTTCATATTAAACCTCTGCTTGAATCTCACTTTGCTTTTCACCATAAAATATACTTGTTTTTATTTAAAAATTGTATCAGAATTAAACATTGGATATCATCTCTGCACCTTACGGTATTCCCATTTTTATCTGAAAATTATTTAGTAATTAAATTTCTCCACCTTATGGCTTCCTCTTTTTATTTCAAATTTAAAATTAAACTTTCACATTTATTTATATTATTTTAATATGCATACATATATATATATATATATATATATATATATATATTTCTCTCGTTAAATATCCTTTAAAAATTAATCTTCCGTTTCGATCTTCGAGAAATGAAATGTTGATTGAAGACGAAAATACGTTCGTCACGTAGAAAACACTGGATCATTTGTTTACTTTACTACCATTCCGGTTAATCAGACGATCGATATATCAAAAATCGTACGATCAAACATCGTTCCACATTCGTTCACGTTTGCTTGTTCACCGATCCACGTTTCGATCTGCAAGTTACTCCAGTTGCTCGCAGACGCAACCAGCATGATATCCGGCGCGCATGAAACGCGATCGAGAATTATTGTTCGATGGCGAATCGAACGGACGCGCGTTACGTCGCTTATGTAACAGCCGACCTCAGATGCTTGGCAGCTTGTCAGAATCGAGGGAGTCTGACTTTGGGATGTTTCCGAAACCGCTTCATATCGTATTCACTATCCTCTGTTTCGTTATGTTTGCATTTATTATTCACGAATCAGCTCGCGAGTTCTCCTTACACGAAGAACGAGCGTTAAGACTGTGGAGAGCTGCTTGTTCCCTCTTGAGAAACAGGAAACACGTCTGTGTGAAGCTATAGGAGAATAGTTTTTCGTAGCTTCTAAGAGGAAACCATGACAGAAAAAGTGAATGAATGTAGTCTGCCGCGAACTTCTAACGATGGTTGTACAATTTTTAACACTCAGATGAACGTTTCAACGAAGACCCTTTAATTTGTTACGTACATTCGTACGAAAGTAATATTTTGGAAACTGAATTTTTAGATATAGTTAAATATATTCAAGTACCGTAGGGACTTTATTATAACTATTTTTAAATTTTACAGCGATATTGACGTGAATATTTTATCGTAATTAGAATTAACTTTAAGAAATAACCGTGTAAAAAAGTTTCAGTCGCTTAAAACTCGGATAAACGTAATGACACAGTTTGCGCTCCGTGTGATCACACGTTGCGTTACGTCCTACATAACGTTAATGCAGTATAACTATAGTATCGATCCACGGTACATGCTATGTTCCAATATAGAATCACGATGTCATTCAATTCAAAAGGACAACTTATTTCCCAACTTCACGGCACAACATCCACTTTCAACGAAACTAGCACAAACCGAACGAAGACCGGAACATATGAAACTACAATCCAAAGCCAACTACCTTCTAGAAATTTCCTAAAAACTCAGATATGATGTCACGAGTAACTAAAGCGGAGCAAGTCCAGCACGACGTTGCGCGAGGAGACATTGAAATAGACGTCTGGCAAGAACCTTGCAACGTTCGCCGTTGGTCCATCGGAACTGTCGACGCGAAGAAATTGGTGGTTCGCGGCGGACGCCAAAGCACGCGTGTTTACAAGCAGCCGGTTATAAATAATCACGCGTGAAATCGCGGTTGGTGCCGAGATTTTTCCAACGGGATCGGCTAAGCTCTCGATCTCGTCTTTCCCGGTCCCTCTTTCCGCTTCGTTTCCCCATGCTCGTTTAATACACCCACGCGTTCCAAGAAAGGAGCCTCGTTTCTGAAACGATTCGACCGAATCGCTAAGCAAATATCGCGGCCGGAACAACGGGAGCCCGATCTCGGGGCAAGATCAATAAACGAAAAAGCGAACTCCGCTAGGGAAAGGGATCAACGAGTAGAAGCTCGTGGAAACGAGGTTGGTTTCCTTCTTCGAGGTCCACTTGGACGCACAGTAAACTATCGCGAGTTGCTTTCTTCAGTATTTCTCGCAAGTGGACACTGATCTGATACTGACTCGGGTAGTCGTCCTCAACGCAGTGTCCACTTGAGAGAAATACTCGAGAGAGAGAGAGAGGGAGAAAGAGAGAGAGAGAGAGAGAGAGAGAGAGCTGCAGGCGATAGTTTTATTCTTAAGTACCTTTGCTAAACTGGCTTCACGATTGCAACAGCGCTAACCACCACCGAAGACCAAGGTGTGTCCCGGTTTCCATCGAGAACTTACCGCGAGCCACTCTGATACCTACATATCTCAAAATATCTCGGAAGACATAGCTGGTGGCCCGTCGGAAACGAAAAACTCGCTGCCATACCACTCGCAGCTGCTATCCCGTCGTGCTCGTCGATTCTTGACAAACGGCCAACCGTGTTCAGGTAAACGTCAGCGAGTCTCCTGATCGAGCGGAACGACGAGGACGGACAGTGGATCGGAAGAACGAAGAAATTGGGCACAATAGAACTCTACTTAGTTGCCCATCTATTCGTGTTAATACGAGGACACAGCTCCATACTTATAGTTATTGCTTTGTGTAAAAGGCGATTATTTAAATATCGCGTCGCTTGTTCTACGGGAATATGGATCATTTATTGTAGCTTAAAAATAAATAATAATAACGATAATAATATTTATGTTTTCAGATGAGCCACAGTGGATCACGAAAGCAATCGTGATTATTTCTTGAATAGTAATAATAATAACGTTCGTAGAGGAGTTAAAGTGGTTCACGAAGCACTCGAACACTTATCACAGAATACTTTATGAATATGTTATGTGCATTATGCGACATTTCTTGAAATTCCACGAACCCTGTAACGAGACACGATTATCGTGATGATAATAGTAAAATTTGAAATCAATTGGAAAATGTACATGGAAATTGCAAGACTACACGCGAAACTACACGTAATGAAAAATTGGTATACGGCATAAATAGTAGTTTTAAACATACAATTAGTGTTAGAGGTGGTTTCGCTACATATCGTGACTTATTAAAATATGTATAGCGCATAAATACTTTGGCGATCTTTACAAAGCGTATGCTTGCAATAAATGTACTGTAGCTTCCATGTATATTTTTTCAGACACGTTTCGAAGTTTATCAAATCACGATAACCGTGTCTCGTGCTAACGAGATTTGGAAATGTCTTGTATAATAGGTATGCTATGCATAAAATATTTCCAAGGGTATTCGAATACTCCCATGAACCACTATGCACTTATTACAACTAAATTTTAGATGGGTTCAAATGATGGATGATGCTAGGTTAACACGTGACAACGAATGATTGATCTTCAGGTGATTAAATTCATTTGTCTGAATGGAAAGCTGTAGGTAGCGAGAGAGTGGATGAATCACTACAATAAGAGGTTTGGCTGCATGAACTTGTCGTGGAGATGTTGCGTTGTTTTGCGTTATTTTGGAAGGTTGGATCATAGCAGGAAATAGAACCTTCGATTTACGAACTTAAAAGAGAAAGCCCAAGTACGAATTCCCATCTTCGAATACAAGACTTGTCTGGATAAACCTTTATATTGACGATAAACGATCATTATTTATAAACGTCTATTAACTTAAAAAAAAATGAAAAGGAAACTGTTTATTATTTTAAGCTATTTAATATTCAGGTTATTCGCGCATAAAGAGTATACAGTATACAGTAAAGGGAATACATCGTAATACAAGCCTATTGAACGGCCTAATAAATGACAAAATATCTGTCACACAAATTACAATCTAATTCCCCATAAACGTCTCCTTCAGGCCAGTAATACAATATTCCACAACAGTGCAGAACTAGTTGGAAGCTACAAAAAATACTGGCACACCGTTGCATTTATTCCAGCATTTACATAGTAATTAATAAATAACTGGTAATTAATAAAGGATAATCAATCAGGTCCGAGTATATTAAATTTCGTATGATTCGGTGGTACTTCTCATGTTAGCATAAAAATTTGATATCTACTATGAAAATGAACTGTACGAAATCTGATGAAAGAAGACGCTTCGTTTGTAAAAATAATGTTGCTCGCCAATACTTTTTCCAGCCGTTCTATTTATACCGCAAGAGGTCTAGATATACTAAATAGAGTTCTACTTTGTATGGAGGCAGGCGCGAAATCAGAAATCGTGCGTGGAATTACTATTGCGTGAACGCGAGGACAGCGCACGGCTCGCGACTGGTTGCGTTCGCGGTTGCAAGTTCGTTCGTTGGATCGATCGATCGATCGTTATCTCGGCTGAGACATCGCGTGCTCGATCCTCGTGCGACTCGCGTACGAGCCAGCCGCGGATTCACTGAAGCGGCCGCACGGCTGCGTCGCGGCAGCCGCGTGTAAACCCACGCCGCCGTCATACCGATCTTAAAATAAATCCCGCGGGATCGAATGTATAGGATGCGGGAATGCCAACACGTGGGATGTGTCACGAATATCATTCGACCGCACGCTCCAGCACGCTCCCGTCCTCGTACCAGGTGCCAGGTATGCGCGAGACAACGCAACGTGCACACGAGCGATCGTCAGTCGCTTGGATTCTCTATGGCGCGTTTCCATTGCGAGTTTGGAATTTTAAGGTGAATCGTAAGATATATTTCGTAATAACGTCGCTGACGAGTCATTTTCCAAAGAGGAATTCATTTCTATTTGTCTTTGGATTTGGATTGATCAGATTTATCACGTTAGATGTAGAATGTGAATCACAGTAGAAGTAACGCTATGCTGTTGTATCGTATTAGCAGACTGTGTATTTTTATGCAAATTAATATTTTTGAGAATGTAATTAAAGAAATATGGTCTTGGTAGAATATTGTTTTACTTGAAAAGGAATATATATACTGTGGATTGTTTTACCTGGAGCACTATGCTTCGGATATTTTATATATTTTTGCATATTGTGTGCATCTTGTGCTATTTAGCGCTTTGGAATTTAAATTAAACGCGTAAAAAACCGAAATCTAATTATGAGGTCCGAGTATATTAAATATCTCATGATTTAAAAGTACGTTCGTATGGCTAGAAAGTTTCATACCATGAAAGTGAGATGTAAAATCTGATGAAAACAAAGCTTCTTTGGAAAATACGAGTACGAGCCAACCATTTTAATAGTCACTGCAATTCTCACTTGGTATATTCAAGTCGCCTATTGCATAAGGTATACAATACAAATTAAACCTACTTAAAGAAACGTTAAATGAAACCCTCAGCGGTTTAACAAACATTAAAAATACATATTTTTCTTCTCGAAGCTCAAAAAGATTTGCATCTATGTTATAATAAAATTTAATGAAAAAAATTCAATATTATTTCACCTAGTATAGCATACCCCAAATCACCATTGCTAATGATCAATCATTTCCAGCATTAATAATACTCGTCTAAAATAAAAAGTAGTCTTAATTAAGTAAAAAGTAGTTCTTATTAAAATATTTTCCCAAAAGTTTTCCAACTTGGAGCACGATACCACCAAAAATTCCCCGATCAAATTTCATTAAATTTCGCGAGAATTCAAGCCACTTGGCTAAAAACGTTCACATCGTTAAAAAGAACACAAACCACGTGGTTAGAAATTCCATAGTGATGTTCTATCAAAAGTTTCGTCGGAAGTTTCCAACTGTACATAACGCGAGACTTGCAGCCATTGAAAAGCTCACCTAGGCGACTCACCCGAGGGGCATGACATTGCTTGCCAAGATAAAGCCGACTGCACGATAACTATGGAACATTTGCTTACTTTCGATCATGACCAAGTGCAACGATGTGTGCGCATAGGTTCACACACGCGCGCGTTTCGCGGTCCTCCACGGCCTATGGAAATAAAGCGTTCAATTTATCGCGACCGCGAATGTCGCGTTTGATTTTGGCGCATCGGAACGCTGCCATTGAATCTTGGTCCTTGTTGACTCTTCACGTGCTTGAATTGTTTTCTGAGATTGTTTGCTTACCATACGTTGAATCTTTTGCGCTTATTGTAAGGATATATTTGCCTTTGTAAGTGGATTTAAAATTGAGACGTTCTGGAATAGAATTCGTAATACGCAGTCGGTCACAAAAGCCTAGAACAAACCTTCTAAATATAGGATATTGCGATAGAAATGTCTATGAATTTTGTTGACACGTTAAAACACATATCGTTAAAATATACGGTGGGCGTGCGAAAATTTCCGATCAGAATAAATTTTCAACATTGCGTCCGGAAAGCGATATCTAGAAGATCTTCGAGAATTTTGAATAATATTTGGTATGGGAGTATAAGTAAAAGATAGTAGGATACGTAAGCACTATTATGTAGTCGACATTCCTTAAAATATTATTTTTGGAACATAAAATGAAAAATCTACCTGACTGGAAATTTTTACACGCCACTGTAACACAATTTATTCGCTTTCACGTTTCTTAAGAAGAAAGGATCAAAGGGATATAGAATAGAATATTACAGAATTTACACATGCCCAATATATCTATGTGAAATCATCAAAATAGTAGGCTTAACGTTATGTTAATATCTTGTAGATTCCCTAATCACGTAAGTAACAATAATCTTCCTGGCGTTGATTAAATCGGAAGTTTTGTGATATTTCATGGTAAATAATTTTCTGACACAGTGTTTTTCAGCTTCTGTGGCAAGTCAGACACACAAAATTCGGTGTACGAAGATTTTCGTGACCGACTGTAGATTATAGATATACACATGTTGTTATGAGATACGATTGATTGTTGACAGAAATTAAATGGAAAGGGATGAGATTGATCCGTTTGTATACTAGAATTTTCATCATTCCAACTAATCACGATACACGTTGTTCAAATAGCGAATACAATTTTATTTTTATATGGAAAAAATCATTTATTTCAAATTATTCTATACATATTAATATTGAATAGAAATAAAAATTTTTGGGATAAAAGTGTCACAATATTTTCCATTTTCTACCGTTAACCGATTATTCTAATATTTCTAATTTTTTTCCGAAATTATGTCGCAAATATAACATGATCAAATATTACATTCGAAGTGCTTCGGTTTTTCATGGTTTTAGACGGCGCCTATCCTCGACAGAGGAAAAGTTGATCTTACGTGTATTATTAGCATCGTATGACCCAATGTATCTTCTAATTTTAGGACTAATTACACGCGTGACTGGCCATTAATCGATCGCAAGGAACGTTAATGGTCGTTCCATTTACGCAAGGTTTATGCAAAACGTGAGTCAGGCACCGGGATAGCGCAATTGCCAAAGATTTCCACTCCGACACAAGTCATCTTCTTGCTCATCTTTGCAATCACGGATTGTGTAATGAGAAAGCAGATTTTTAAAAGAGATAAAACGTGGATTGAAACATAGTTCTGTAAGTTTCTAGCGAACGAAGCATGTCAGTAAGCGGTTGCATTTGAAGAACGAACATGCGAATTAAAAATTTAACGAGTATCGTAACTTTTTGCAAGAAATGGAAATAATGCGACAGATTGACGGTGCGTTGAAATAATAAAAATTGGAACGATAACACTTTCATGGTCGAAATAAGAAAGGATACTATTTCCTCGTTGACAAAAGTCCCTTTCTTTGTTATCGTAAACGAATCGATGTTGCGCGCGGATATAAGATTTCTCTGTGATTTCCGCATTTCTCGTTTACTCAGCTCTGGAATATTCTGCCGAGGCAAGGAACATTTTAAATTACATGAAAATATCGAACAATTGCAGTCCACAGTGCAATCAGTTGTGTCAATCTGAATATCTCGCATTACGATTGACTCATTATTATTTCGTCGGTTTTCAAGTACTATGTTGTTTATATTATTTACATTTATTATTCCTAGTTTCTATATACCATTGCTTCAAATTTCTTATTTTCAATAAATAATTTCCGTCAAATATTTCGAATCTATTTGTAAGGTGGAATTCTTCAATTTATATCATCTTATAAATAACAAGCAATTTCCAACGAAAATTGTTCGACATTTTTCTCAATTTCGTTACGCAGCAGGTGTTCCAATAAAATTCAAAGGCCGTTTGTTGTAGCATAGAAAATAATAATTTATTCAGCGTTCAGCGGGGAAATATAAACGTACAGTGTACTGCAGGAAAACATTTCTCTCGAAATGAACATAAAGTGTCGACTATACTTTAACAGCGAATGACTCTATCTGCGTACAATGAGGCATCGTTGGTACACGCACTTGTTTCATCCACTACGCTATCACTTTTGTCATCCTCTACACGTTATAAAACAGTAATAAGTTGTTCGTATTCGTCTAGAAAAAACGTATTTCGGGAGGTTAATCGGTAAATTCTTCTAAACTTTGATCCGCGATTCTGTCCCCTAAAAAACGAAACTAGCTCGGTCTCAAAGCGTTTTCGTGCTTCACACACACGAATATACAATAGATTCTACGCGCGTGCTTTCGTACTATTTTCCCCTGAATGTACAATTCACCTCGTGTTTATCTTTTCCTTTTTCCCGTCTTCTTCTTTTATCTTTAAATCCGAACCATATTGTTTCAACCAGACAGAACAAATTCGCACGATTCTGCTTTAGATTCGCGCCTCATGTTGAGTCAAATGAATGGAACTTACGTTTCTTTGCATCGATTACACTGTTCGCCGAGCAAATATTTCAGACTAATGTAACTCGATCGAAAGTTTTAGTGTGCACGCAAAGGTCGCCTGTATTCTCTATTGTGATAGAATATTGATTTTGCTGCAATTGATCATTTTTTTTTATCGTAGTTAATAACAATTTTCGATACAAAATTCCATCGATTCAAATATCGTGTTATTGCAATGGCTGAATTTCGATGTTTTAACAGCGCCGAATTTTATCCATTCAAATATCGTGGTTACGGTTATTATAATTTTTTATCCATAAATATTCGAATGATATTTATTCGACAGCTTTGTGATTTACACACGGAGATCAGAAAAGGTAAGCACGATAGATGCATTTTTGTCGATTTTCTGATTTTCATTTTCATTTTCGCTTCTTTTCGACTGCTTTATTCCGCCACTTTTCCATAAAGAACGCAAAATATAGTTTATTATATCTTCTTTAGCGATAATAAACGTGTTTGGAAAAACAAACTGATACCTTAATGCTAAAAAGAATTTTATGGAAATATCGTTCTTTACAATAGAACAATTCCTAAAATTATTAGAACTTTCTAAAATTATTCGCAAATATTGTTGGAACTTTATTCGTGTATGATTGACGTTTCCAATTTGTCATTTCCAATTTATTCTGTTGTTTTTTGCAGATATGTACATTCTATTCATTTAACGATCATACAATAATGGCCATTTCATTTGACTGAACATTTTTATCGAACGCTGTCGTTTGCAACATGCACGCAAACCTGTATACAAATTTAAAACTCGTGACTCGATAAACGTGACGAAGTATTCGTAGTAAGAAATGATACTATTATGCAACATATTATAATCAATTATACAAAAAAAAAAAAAATTAATTACGAGTGCAAAGATAAATCAAAAATAAAATTTATCTCTAAAAATTACAAAATAAAATTATTCAAATATTATAAATCTCATTCAATAATATACCGATATCGATCCGGTAAACGAATTACGTATAATGTTTCATAATAAAAATAAAGTAATGAAACGAAGACGATTAAAAATTGATCGACGTAAACTTTCCAGCTATATAAAATATACAATTTCCAATTGATCTTTACTTAATGATAAATCTTTACTTAATGATAAAGCTAGGACGCGTTAAAAGAAATCTTTAAAAGAAATAAATGTATCGTGGCTTATTGCTTCCTCGAGCTGCGTTTTCAAGTGCATCGCTACGTGTAACATCCACTGAAATGCGACAAATCTCGTACGACTCGCACTTTCTGTGCTTCACGCTACCTATCTATGTAAATTAAAGTTTATAAAAGATCGCATAACCAACGGGGTAATTGGGTAAATCGCATTGCGTTTTACAGAATCGTTATCGCGTAATAATACTCACATTCATCTTGTACAAGTACATATACATATACATATGTGTCTAGAAATATATGCACGGTTACTTATCCACTTGTCTTCGTGCTAAATGTAGATGTCGATTGAAAGTAAAAGAAATCGATGTACAGGTTAATAGCGTAGTAAAAATTGTATTGACCTGCTTTCGTAACATTCACTAATTTCTGCCGAAATTCTGATAATTATGTATCTAAATAATATTTAAATTGATACTTTGCGATAAAAGATGATTTATCGTTACACTGCTTACAATTAAAAATCGAAACGATTTAATGTTCAATCTACACAATCTACATCTGAATTTTAATTTTAAATATAAATTCCATATACATACTACATACACACGAGGTGTACAACTGTTGATCTTGATATTATTATAATGCATCCCAGAATAAAATATAACAAATGTAACTTTCTGATTGTGAGAGAAAGCGTTCTGAAGAAAAGTAATAAGTTCATAAATTTGCATCAATACTTCCATGCTTATTCTATTCATCACGTTTTCCTATAACGTGTGATAAAATGATGCATACTTATGCAATAATGAAATCATGTACTACTTTACATAAAAACAATGTAACTTTTAACACCGATTTTTTTTTCTACATCTTACTATCATAAATCATCTTCTGCAATTATAATAACATCTCAAAATCTTTACCATTCGAAAATGGCAAATTTTTTATTAACTTCAATCGTTCATGGATACGTTCCACACATCGAAAGGAATTTTAATGTGCAACGAGTAAAATCGAAAGTCGGTCGAACGAAATATACAGAACGAAGGAAACTCGATAAGAAAATCGATTTCTTCGACATTTATCCAAAATCTACATCGTGCAGGAACACAAACGGATCGAGCCATGCGTATATAATAATACTAAGTCTTATGAAGCATTCCATTTACGTATTTCTATTATATCGACGACATTATTACTCTTCTCGTTATCGTTAATCTTCTCCTACGTCGTATAAAGTAATGCACTCGCACAAACGATAAATTATCATACTTACAATAAGTCAACAGAGGAAAAAATAAAACGATTGCATAATCACACCGCGTTAAGTCTCATTTGGCCAACGAATTGCACGCTTAAAAAAAAGTTCGCTATGCATATCACCTTCTGCGTGTCGATCCTTTAAAAAGTACTGTCATTTCGATCTGTATACGTTTGTATTCTTCATCATCGTTCCATTCTATTATCCGATCGTATGATTTCCTCGATCAGATTTTTGTCACTCGAGACGTCCAAATAACTCGAAAAGACAAGCAATTCGAACATCGAGCAACATATTTTGATCGTTTGAGTGAGTTTGAACAAATTTTGATCGGTTTGAACGAGTCGATCTCACTCAAAATATATTCCAACGATCAAGTACTGGGCAACTTTCTAAAATCAAATTGTATTCAGTTTGGATTCCAAACGTTTGAACATCTCGTGTATTTGAACAATTCTGCATGCCGTATGTTAGAGGAAAAATATTAATCGCAGAAATGTTAATAGTGCAACGATGATATCATTACGAGATTCTGATGTATAAGTGGAAAATCATGGAATATTTCTGGAGCGAGATTCACGTGATTCAATCGTGTATCCGATCTCAGCTGAAACGCGTCTGATTCTGGCAAACGTGCCAAAAAGAACTTGACGGAACCCGAACCGTCCTTTAACTCGATCTGCCACGCGTGTCAGAAACTTTCTGCTATCCCGCTACGCTCGACATATTTGAAATCAACCGAGAACTTTACACGGATTGCTAGAAATCTGGCCTTCCACGACGCTGCACTGTCGCGAAATTCTGACACCATCGAAAAGTATACCTATAAATCAATCGAATTTGATTTATTTTCGTTTGTGTTGTTAAAAGAAATTTGCAGAGGAAATTTTCAAAGGAAGCTTGATGAAGTAACCTTCAAGTTACACTTTGGTGTTATCTGATAATCTGATTTCTATGTATTTAATTCTATTGCTCTATATATGTTCTATATTTTATGTTCTATTTTTATGAGTAAAAAAGTGAATAGAAGATATCCGAAGGCATATGAACATGAAGAAATGAGGAAAGCAGCAGAAATAAATTATGCGATTTGATATTATTTATGACGATTCGATAAAGAATTATTGGTAGCATTCAGCATTGATTCTCTATGGTTTAAGAACATTATTCACGCAGAAATTCGTTTCATTCGCGTTTTAATTATGAACATGTTACTCTGACTGTAGATTAATGCAATATTAATAGCAACAGTGATACAGTATTATCTGGATAATTAAACGATTAAAAAGATATCGTATCATGTTAATAATATTTCAAATTGATAATAATATCTTACAGTACTGATAGCATCTTAAAAAATCGTAAAACTGTCTTTTGGTGCTTCTTTATGTAAAATAATCTATGAAGAAAAATATCTACTTTAATAGACCAGGCTTTTCCTGGCTCATTATTAAGTTTCAAACAACAAAAAGACTATCACATCATAATTCTAAAATAACTTCTATCCATTATACAATTTAAATTATATTTCACACATAACATAAGCTTTCAAAGACTCTCGAGTAACTCGCAACATATTAAAAGCTTATCCGACCTTTGTATAATATGTACATGTTATGGTATACACATAATTAAGACAACATTTGTCGTAAGATCCTATCTAACAAAAAAATTAATTAGAAAAACACAGTTATCAAGCATTATCTGCAAAGTTCGTATTTCTACCTCTCGTCTTAATTTACAAACATTCTTTCGTAAACTATGTATATCCTGAAGTAGACGTAAAGTATTATAACCTTCTTCCTTTTTTCTTCCTTTTTTTCATTTTTTTTTTTTTTTAAGAGATAATATCTCGTCCACGAAACACAGGACATTCGTCCATTGAGAAACAACGTTCATTCGTAAGCACCGAAATGAAAGTACTTTTTACGACACTGGATACTAAATATGTGTTAAATTGATCAGCTGAACACGTATACGTAACACAAACAGCGCAACAAGTATATTATTTCGCCACTACTCTACCACGTAAATTATTTCCACCTTTACGTTATAATTACACAATATATGCAGGATAATGGGGTTATACACGCGCGGTTCCTGCGATACGCTATGTCGCCAAAAAACAACGTTCTCCTAATGCAAGGACGCGCAAGGAAGGTTTGCGACAATAACAGAGCTAAGAGCTGTTTGCCGTTTCGTTAAACACACACGACTAAAAGTCAATTGGAGAACGGAAACTAACCGCGCTAAAGGAGCTCAACGGAAGAACAGATTTCTTGTATACGGCGACGCTTCTCCCGCTTCCTATTTCATTCCGGTAATTGCTTTCCCTTCTCAGTTAGGTCTTTCTCGATCTTTGTTTAATGAAGTACTTTCGAGAATACTAGGTAAGTACAAATTTGTTTCTTTTCTTTCTAAATTATGCAGTGAATATTGCAATGATTATCGCGTTGACGCTTTAGGAATTATTGCAGACTATTTCGTCTAGAGTATACTGTAACATGTTTGTCATTTGTAATTTGTAATTTTGTAATTTACTAATTTCCTATAGAAATAATTATTTGACAAATGATAAGGTGAATTTTTTAAACGTTAATATCTTTCTCCTCAAGAATTACTATAGAATATTCTTTTCTAGATTCTATACCGCAACAACTGTTTTGCTGGCAGATCATATTTTAATATCGATCCCTTCTCTAAAAATGATAATTTAAAAATTCTTAATCAAATACTACGACCGTTAAAATTTATATGAAAAAGTTTATACACAAATTAATATAAAATTTCATTTGTGATAAAATGAATTGCTAATAGTCTGTTACACTGATTGATGTGTGTGTAAACAATGAAATGAAAAGAAAGAAATATTGGATCGGTGAAATATATGTAACGCGTTTTATTGTTCTGTTTATTTTATGTTTGAAGGAAGTATGATTTAGTAAAACATTTCGAGCACAAACCGCGGTCTGAACGTTATGTTGCAAGTTAATGCAAATACAACTGAACGAAACATCTGAAATAGAACCTTTCACAAATTTCCCATTACAATTTGGGAAACGTAGATCGAGTTAATATTGGTTTTCATCGCTTGCAATATTTCTCTTCATCTATAATTATGTGAATAAATTGCCAATTGTTACATATTCGTTGAACGTATTTTCGTTCCAGAAACAGTGTTCAAACGTACACTAAACATCTAACGCATTTTGTTACTATCTTCATTTTGTATTTACCTTATATCGTATTTACTTTGAATATTTTGTACTATACTGTGAGTATCTTGTACGTATTTCTGTATTATGAACACAATACGTTTTTTCATCTGCAAATTTCCCATGAAGCCATAAAGATCTACAAGCTAATCACCGTCATCGACACCATGAAAAATCCAGAAAGTCATACAAATCCTCTCATTGCCGCTTTCCACTCCATTCGAAAGAATTTCACAAAGTTTTCCATCCCGAAAACGTCACGTTACGCAAGAAACAGCCAATTCGAGCGAAGCCACAAATCGCGTCGGCGCTTTTTGCTCTACGGCCTCGTCGAGGGGCCGTAAATCTAGCGGAGCCCCATTATCCGAAAACACGTAAAATAAGTCGGTCAAAATGATGCAAGAAATTAGGAGAAAAAGCTGCGACGCGCCAAATGCGGGCTGAATCGAATAAATCCGCTAGGAAGGGACATTTCACGAACTGGCTAATGCGCTTGACCGAAAAATCTGTTTATCCATCGGATCCACGATAACTCTAAATCCTTCCGGGAGAAACGGAACATTTGCTAGTCGCGATCTGTCCTTCCACGTTAGTCGAAATGTGTACCGAACGAGTGGCTTAACCTTAACCCAACGAAACTTTGTAGAACTCTTTCCTTCGTAGGACGTGGCAAACCGTTTGGAAACACGCGATTACTCTTTGCTTTGCGAATTGGTGATCCAAGTACCTCTGTTCCTTGACTGATATCCTTTCATCGCTGGTTGTTATATTCGGTTATTCTTTAAGAACGAACGACCGTTACTGTGATTTAGGGAAAGATCGTTTCGTACTTTTTCCTGTGATTGATAGAAACACGAAGGTAATTTGTAATAGTTCGTAATGTTTTGATTTGGTCGATTGGAAGACTGTTTGTGACTGTTGCAGACTACTTATTAGATACTTTAACGTAGTGAAATTGAGCTTGGATTAAGATGTAGAAGTTAAAATGTTTGTAACAATATCAGCTGATAAATGTTTCTTAGAATATCGTTTGACGTTAATAGAATTAGAGTTGATATTGTATTTCGTTCTGATTTTGTTGAATTGTAGTATGAAGAAATATGGTAAGTCACGCGTTATTCACGTCTTATTAAGAGTGAGCAATTTTCTTCGTTTAATTCATTAATTTAATATGTTGCATCGTAATCCGACGTGTTTTTATTTGCTTTTAAAATTGAATATGTATCTTTGCTAGCGATTTGAACATTCAGAGATGTCGATTGTTATAGTATTAACTATACCGTTGGCTTTTTACAGAACCTCAAACTTTAACCACCAAACGACGTCAATAGAAATCGATAAAAAAGAATTTATTGTGTTTCTCGCCTGTGGTCTTCATATGGGAGGTACATAAAATTATATCTTTCTGTTCCAACTTCATTTGATAACATAGATACCGGTAATATTATCAAAATATGCAAATACATTAAAATTTATCATTGAAAAAGCTTCCATTGAAACACGAAGTTCATATATGCGCGATTTGTGCCACGAAATGTTTCAGTAGTCTGATATATTTCCTATTTTTCGATATTTTTCGACGCCCTATAATTTCACGATAGTCCGTTCCAAATTATTTCATAATTTCAATAATTCATAACATCGAATAAAATCTCTGATAATGATAAATTGACAAAAATTGTTTCAGTGTTCTGTTTGCGAGAGAATGGAATTCCGCGCAGGTTCTCGCGAAACAGCGGGAAATCTGTTCTTCAGTTAAAACACGTAAGAAACAGTATGGAAAAGATTGAATTTAGCTATGACGCTACGAAGCGTCGCGGTGAAATCTCGCCGAGATTCGGGAAAACGACGACGACGACGACGTTTAGAAACTACGGTTTTAACTATACAGTACAATAAAATACGAGGCGTGGGGTTTCTGGTTTTGGAACGAAGCGATTAATACCTGAACATTCCTCACATTTTGCTGCGGCTTGTGTCTGTAGGAGGAAAAGTTAAGCAGATTATTATTTCGTCGAGCGGGTTTGCAATTTAAAATGAACGTAATTTTAGTATGTAACTTCGATTAATTAACAACTGTCATTCAAACTGAATTGGTTTATTAATTAACAACTGTCATTAAAACTTGAACAAAATTCTGGCGATCGTTAATTAGATCGTATTAATTTTTTCATTCACATACAATTTTATACAGATTAGAAAACTATCGAATCTTAAATACGTAGTACAAGATGTTAACATATTTCAATCCGAATAATAAAATTCTTTCTTACATCTAGCGCACAAAACGCTATTATAACACCAACAAGTGAAAATCAAGAAGATGAAGGAAAAGAAAGGAGAAAGAAATTCGATTCTTGGATTACCAAAAAAGGTAGAAAGAACCTTTCTACGTCTCTTAATGAACATTTTATTCCAATTAAATCCTTCACTCACCTGAGCAGCAGTTTCTCGTTTCTCCAAAGAACGCGAGTCAGCGTCCAGCAGTTCTCCAAGTTGTCCAACGCCAAAATCTACTTTCTCGGGAAGAACACTACTCTCCAGCGTCAGTCTGTCGGGATTCTTCTTCTTATCCAACAACTTCGTATCCTGGCCCGCAGGACTCCCTGCGGTACCATTCTCGTCAGGATCTTTCGCGCCGATCACGGTGAAACCACCTTGAAATTTCACCGACTTCTTTCTCTTAGCTGTACCAGGATGCGCACATGAATCACCGATAGACTTCGGTGACACGTGTATCTGCTTCTTCATCTCCACATAATCATCTTCTATGTTCGCAATACGAGCATCTAATCGACTCGAGTTCTCTGTTCCAAACTTTTCTACGATCGCAGCACACTTTCCTTCTTTCCTCGCTGAACAGATCGATCTTTCGAAATCTTGGTCCGCTATTAGCCCACGATAATCATCCTTTTTCATCGTGTCGAACGATTTAGAATTATCCTTTTTCTGCGCTTCGAAGAACTTAGCCTCGATGGCCCTCGCTTCCAGTCCCCTACAGATGCTGATCACCGATTGGTGCTCAGGCATCGGGTCCTTATCTACTCTATCGTTAGTTTTAGAATCATTGTCGGTCGTCGCCTCGCGATGAATCTCGTAGTACTTAATGAAGCTCCTAACTCTACCAGGGGTTATCGTTACAGTGTCGCGGGATTGGTCATCACTTACAGCTACGGGTGTTACGGCCCTGTTATTGTCATTATTATTACAATGGGGTCGAGAAATCCTCCTAGCTATGGCACTCTTGTCGCCGCTACTCATACTCTTGCTTAACTCTAACTGTCGCGCGTACGCGCCACGATTATGCGACTCGTCAGTCTTTGCGCTGCAGCCTACCATCTGCAGACATTCCACGGAGCTTGCTCCTCCTCTTCCTGCTTCGTCGTCAGACACTCTTCTGACAGCATCGCTTTTGGTCGGTTCGACGAGAACTTCGTTCGTGTTCCTTGATAATTCCGAGTAATCCTCGTTCGTCGCTCTTTCGACTCTGTTTATTCTATTCACAGTACTGGTCACAAAGCTGATATCATCTTGAAAATCTTCAGACCTCTCTTGTGATTCGTTACCTTTATTCCGGTCATCTGGAATATAGTTGCTCGTCGTCAGAGAAGCAACATACTGCCACTGCTTAACCGTTCTTGCGACTCTGTTTACGTCTATTTCTCGAGACTCTTCTTTACGACCTGATAAAATCTCGCTGCTCTCTGGCGGTTTCACAGATTCTGTACAATTCGCAGTAATATTTTGAGACCCTTCAAACCCTTTCCGTGATTCGTTACTCTTATTCCGGTCATCTTGAACCTTCCTCGTCGTTAAAGAGGCAGCATACTGCCACTGTTTAACCGAAGAAGTTCCTGCTATGCGATTTATCGTCTCGCCGCTCGTTTGCTTGGTCTCAACAGAAGAATTACCGTTACAATCTTTCAAACTCTGTGTACGGCTATCTGACATAGATTCGATTCTCTCCTTATCGTTCTCTTGCCGAGAAAAAGTTTTTACTCGCGGATGACTTTCAGTGGCACTTCTCTTCTCGTCGTTCACCGGTTTCAATTTAATGTTACTAAAATTGGAGAGCAACTCGTTCAATACATCGCACTTCGCCTCACCGGTGGTTTTCTTGCTCGTTTCGGCAATCTTCTTGGCCGTTGTCGGCTTTGGTAAAGTGGTTTCTACCCTTTTCAACGGCGCTCTAGACTCTTGTAAAATTTTCTGGATCTCTGAATCCATTTTTATCGACTCGTTTAACCGGTTCGCCAATTTCTTTCCTTCTTCGTCTTTCGAAATCGATACTTCGCTCTTCGTTAGTGATTTTGGGTGAACAGCAATGATTTCACAGCTCGTCCATGTCTGATCTGTATCCTCTGACAACATATTTACCAGAAAAGAGTTTCGTTGAATATTAACCGGGTTAGTGATACTTTTCCTTTTTTCCAGTGATTCGTTACCTATGTAACTATCTTGTAATTTTTTATTACTTTGGCTAACTGGAATATCCTTCGTCTCCTGTTTCGTGTCACCTTTAGTAATTAAGCCTTTGAAATTTCTCTCGCTCTCGCCTAAAGAAATATCGTCAGCGTCCAAATTATCGTCTTGCACATCAGAATCTTCACTGCCATCCGCAAGGTCATTCGACGTGAAATCACAACGATTTATTATATTTCGAAGCGATTCGTTTATGAAAATCTTTCTTCTGTACTCCCCCGTGGATTTATCGGCTGAATTCGTTTGTAATTGCTGTTTGTCAATTTCCATATCCTCTTCATCTGACGACACTTCCTCGCTAATATCAGTCTCTGTTCTATTTGATAACAAATGTTCCTTCAAAACGTTATTCTTTACTTTGTTTTTTATTATTTGTTGATCAAAGACTTTTGTCTCGTTTATTGTCGATTGTTCTCCATTAATTTCAGTCCTTAGATATTTGTCTCTACGAATTATCGAATCTTCCTGGACAAAATTGACGTTTGTCTCATTTCTTATAAATTCCAATTTCCAATCAAAGTTATTCGCAATCTCATTAGTACCGACAGAAATGATTTCGCGTTTTACATTGTTGTTTTCATTTTCAGAAGCTTCACGCGTCGAATCCTTTTCATCGTGATATTTTTTATTGTCTTTCACGTTATTTGAAGCAGTGCAGTTATTCGAAGCCCGCGCAAAACCGTTGTCCTCGGGCGGCCTTTCCGAACAATCGTCTCTAACCTCGGCCAACACAGAACAGCATTCCGCTTTCAACTTGATTAAACTCGACTCCGCTTCGCTGACGTCCGCGACTTTTAGTTTATCCTCGGAACAAAGGGACTCGTCTTGCGAATCGTGGCCGATCGAATCGCCGATCGAACCGTTGGAATTACCGCGATCGTCCTGGCCGAAAGATTCCTTATCGATCGCCCTGATAAAATTCGTGGCATCGTCCAGAGAATACCACCGGTCCAAACTGTCCCCTGTTTTCAAAATGGAACTAAAAGGTACGTCACCGAACTCGTCATGATTCTCCTGGAAATCTTGTACCTGACCAAAAGCCTTATTCATGTCCCTGCAATCCATATCGTCCGTGACCTCAGTCAATTTCAGGGAAGAGCCACGATTCCAGCTGACCTCCTGCTCATCTGTCAGGGGATCGATATTTTGCAAACTGTCGCAGCACGTGGTCTCGCCATCGTTGTTCAATTCGTGATCTGAAGTCGACGAGCTAGGTGACTCGATCACGAACCTCACTTTGGTCAACCGAGGTACCGTTGGTTCCTCTTCAAAGCTGTCGTAACACATCGGGCCGGCCGATCGTCGGACATTTACCTTGTTACTTCTATCGACGTAATCTTCGAAAATAAAACGGTTCGGTACGTCGAAATTCTCGATCAAACGATCGGTAAATGTAGCGGTCCATGTGTCCAAACATTTCTCGAATGGAAGGTTCGTGGTGGTCACACGGAAACGCAACTCGTCCTCCTCGTCGTCTAACGATTTTTCGAAAAATTCGCAAAAGGAGTTGCGAAGGGAGTTGCGAAAGGAATCGTGAAAGGAGCTATCGAAATTCGCAGAAGGCTCGTCATTAAAATCGTCTTCACGCTGCAGCGTGTTGGACATCACATTTTGAAAATCGTGCAAAGTGAAGAACAGCGGCGGGTACTTGTTGGTCTCCTTCCTAGCAAAAGTCTCGAATACAAACGGACGTTTGTGCGGCGACTTTGTCTCGCTGCTTGAACCGCACCTGTCGTTTTTCTCGTTTTCATCTTTGCTCGCTTTCTCGATCCGTACCGAGTCATCATCCTCGAACTGCAAGGACGACGGCTGAGAAGTTTCCCTCGTCTCGTTCGAACTTAGACTATTTAGCGTTTCTTCCGCATCGCCTACTGTCTGCGAGTTCGACGTCCTTTCTTCTGCCTGATCTTTGGCGACGTGAGATTTGATCCTTCCAACTGCTCGCGGCGGAGGCTGCGGAGGCTGTGGCGCCAAACGCTTTTTGTCTGGTTTTCTGAGACGAATCGGTGACGTTCCTTTCGGAGATTTTGCAATCGCCGCGAGCTTCGCTTTGCGCTTCTTCCGTCTCGGTGGGACTGGCGGTGTACTGCTGACAGATTCTGTACCTGGAACAACGATTGATCGAACGTTGGTGTGCATGACACTGGTAAATGTCAATGACTCTCGGCTCTATCGTTCCTCACTGACGTGTATGGTCACTTGTGTCAGTCTGAAGCTTTGATTTCGTCGCACAATTTGCCAAATCTATCAAAGTTAAGGTCAACTGTTCACTTGGTATATACAATAATACAGAGACGACGTGTCCGTTTGGGAACAAAAGAGAGTTTATGGTAATGATTCGTGGAATTCGTATTTGCGCATGGTAAAGATTGGTCGAAGCACAATCCGCTGATATTTAGAGAGAAATTTTGGAGTACGGAAACGCGTGGCTAACTACGGTGTTAGACCGTCCGAGGGATACTAAAGGTGATTCCCTACAAATGACAGAGCATCCTCTACCCCTCTCTCTACCGCGAAGTCAATAACAGTGATTCACTAATGCTGCCAAGTTTAAGTTTCCTATTGAATGAAAGAAGACCCTAATAAGACGACAGGCGAAATTCTAAAATCGATCTCAAACTCGGATGTGACAGAGCTAGCCAGGTACTGCGTTCGCTTTTGGTAAGAAAGCTTCTTCATCGTCGATATGTCAGTAGATTGATATATCTGTTAATTATTTTAATCCTTTTATAAAATACATTTTTCTTTTCAGCATTAAATTCTAATTTTTGTTTGTACATAGAAAGCATCGAGTTTAAATGTATAGATCAGATGTAGATTGAAAATTAAATTTGCATGACATATATCTTCGCAAGATCTTTTCTTTATCGAAACATTCTTTTTATTTAAAGCTTTCAGAAATTTGAACCGATGAAATTGAACTTCATGTTGTAGATAATCTTAAAAAATTGAATTAAAATGTATTCGATGAACCACGTGGAATAAACTGAAGAAAGTTGCAAATTATTAAATTTTTATTGATAAAATACTACTGCCTAATATGAACTTCAGATTTCCCTTGACAACTAAAGGACAGGACTGACGTGACGGTTCGTATTAATGGCGCAAATAGAGAAAAGCGGCAAATAGTGCCGCCTCGAACTCTGAGCAAGGCTTCGTCCGTTAAATGGATAAAAACAATTCGATTAGGTTACGTGGTGGATGCAGCCACGTTCGACATAATGGACATAATGGCCTTAATGGTGTTTACTATACGATTTTGTAAGTATAAGCGTCCACTAGCTTAATTGGAGAATCGAAATTTAAAGGCCAAGCGAACGATTGAAGAAAATTATAAATTCCTTCTAAACATTCAGTATGCAAGACTACGTAAAAGGAAATTAAATACTGTTTAGTATTTAATATTTCTTCTGGAAAATTTCAATCCCTACATTTTAATTCGTACACTAATATTATTTTTATGTTACATCGACGAAGTATTGATTAAAAATATACATAATAAATAATGTCTTTTCCCTTATAGATAATAAATTATACATTTAAAAATATACATATACGTATATATGTTTACGAATTTAAGCAACAATATGTAAAAAAAAGTATTTATTTATCCTCTTTTTTACACTTCTTTATCTTTTCTAATTTAGAAGGCAAGAGTTTCAGAAGTTACATTTCACGCTGTATTATCCAAGTTGTGATAAAATATAATTTGTTATTTTAATAGTATTCTCAACTAAAACTTTCGATATAGCACGTATCTGAACAGCATACGAAAATCAATGCGCATATAAATCGTTTCACTGCAATTAAGTACCCATTAAGTGCACAGTAACAAAAGTAGCATACGTGTTAGATAAAAATGGGTTTGTAGAGTAAGTACTAACTTGCTTTATCGACGATTAAATAAAAACTTGGCGACTCGTCCTGCTGACGTCGAAGTCCTCTATACTGAGCAGCATACTTGCGGACTTAAGTGCACCATTATCGACAAGATCGGCCATGTATAGGCTGTTTGCATTGTGATTACCCATTGCGCTCGATGCGGCACTGCTGTACGCGCTCGAGGTGTTTTGCACAGATGCAACGTCGGTGGTCCTTTGAACGAGCCATTTGTTTGTCATGCTCGACGTATCTGCTTCCGAGGACACGTCGAATCTGATGTCACTGAAATCAATGAAAGCGTACTTATAAAGTTTGCTTGGAAAATCAATAATCACACTGTTCAATCAGACACTGAAAAGCCATTCTATCGTATACATTGAGTTTCTCTCCGCGTCCAACTTACTAATATAATCAACTCTTATATTAATATATACCGATTAAATAAAATACATGTAATTGTTTAATATTTGTCTTAATACATATTTTCAAATATATGCACATTTGCAGCATTATTATATATTTCATCGTATGAATATAACGATATATAAGTATATTTTATAAAACTTTATCATTTTCAGTTTCTGTCTGTACAAAATAATGCGTTTAATTTCGTTTTTAATTCCCTCGACTATCCTCGTTTATATTTTCCACAAAAGACAAAATGTGGTCGGTTGATAAATTCCAGCGCGTACCGCATTACATTCTCTGCTATATCATATGCTGTAATAATTTTCCAGAGTTTAGAGCATGACATCTAGAGAATTTCAAATTTCAAGGATAACCTACATACCAAGAATAATCAACAGTCCGTTTATAATATCCCGTGCATGTTTAAAACTATTAAGTACAGGCCCAAAATTTTGCTTCCATTCTTGTTAAAATTAAGTGCATAGCGAAACAGAGTACTGGAATGTTTCACTTGATTACTTTACTTGAGACGAATTAAGGATAATCTAACAAATTCACAATATAAAGTTCTACATCACCCAGTCGCAATGAAAGAATCAATCTCTTCAACTGAAAGTTCTTCAGCGTAAACAAGAAAACTTATTTTCATTTCAGAAATAATTGCTCGCTCACTTAGCTAGTATTAAAATTAAATTTAATTAAAAAAACAACTAGGATTCAAGGAAAGGAACATCTTTATACTCACTTCAAATAGTTATTTTCCACAGGTTGTTCGTGATTCTTCCTGGAGGTCGCGTTTTTACGGGAAGTAGCTTGAGAGAGGACCAGCTCGATCGTATCGGACGAGCTCTGCAGCATCTTCAGAGCATCTTCATACCGCAAATGCAATAAATTTTGCCCGTTTATCGCTACGATGCGATCGCCTACGACCAATAAATTTCTCCGAATTAATGCAGCCCCGGTAAAGAATGGCGCTTCAAGCTTACCTTTGTTCACGTTTCCGGCCATATCGGCCGATCCTCCTACCGATACCGCTTGGACATAGACGCCACCATCGTTACCCTCTGTCACTTGCAACCCTATGCTACCACCGTGACCCCTTTCCAACTTAATCGTCTGCAGGATTCGTTCCTCGGCAAACGACAATTCTTCAAGACGCGCTGCTAAGGAAGCGGACATCGACTCGTCCTCCGGCACACGAAACGTCTCGTCATCTGTACGGATGTCAGCGTCTGTTGGAAATAGAAATCATACGAAATTGAAATTTACAAATCATATAATTCTTGCATGATCATGAAATGCATCTTGTTCGAAGAGATATTTTTATATTGAAATTAATATGTTTGCAGAATTCCTTAATTTCTTGAGATATAGGATTAAGAAGATTAAAAATATTATGTTGTATATGTTATCTGATTTAGTGAATTACATAGCGCGATTGATTTCAAGAAATGCAATTTCAAATGAGTTATATGGCATTTGTACTTGGTTCCAATGATAATTGTTAACACTTGAAAAATCTAGTCGAAGTAAAAATGTTACTAACTGAGCACATATGCTTCCGGTAGAGGAGATTCCGTTGATCGTGCGGACAATGACTGAATCGAAGACTCCGTGTCTGATTTTAATGATAGCGACTCCATGTCGTCGGTAAGGGCGGTGTCTTTCTGCACGAGGCTGCTGTAGATCGCTCGTGTTCCCATTTTTACCCCTAGACGGCGTGGCAAACTCGGCGTCCGATAACCTCCTGATTGTCTGGATGTTCCGTAATTCGGTAAACTTGAAGTCTTCATCTAAAACAGACATAAAGGCATTTCGATTCCAATTAATTCCAATATTGGTAAATTTTCATACAAAAAGCTAAGATATATTGCAAATGCACGAAACAACATATATCGAACTTTTCTATCATTCTTGGAAGTAAATACCAGTCAAAGTACAAACATTCCCATTAAAGGTATTATATATGCCAATATTAAAGCATCATCTACTGATTATATGAAACATAATAATTATCGTAGATCATAAGATAAACGATTAATAGCCAGAATTTTATATTTATGCAAGACGACGATCTAAAACAAGTATTACCAAAACCAATTTGTTAGAGTTAAAGATAAAATTAATTAATATACGTTGACTCTTGATAAATATTTGGTTTAAAAAGGACGTTAAAAAATTTTTCGATGAATTAAATAGTCCACAAATTTATGAAAAGTGAATATGATTCGTGAAATTATCTGTAATAGAATATGCATGAAATTAAATAGCAATAGATAGAAAATCTAATAAAACAAATACCAAATTAACCAGAACAATGATTGAGAAACGTAGAGGACAACGTAGATGAGAACAATATTGAATTTTTTCGTACCAAATCGAAGATTTTTATTATAATGTCAAATTTATTATAGTCGAAGCTTCAGAATGAAACAATAATTCATAAAAATGTTATTTATTTGCTAATAATTTCCCAGATTTTCTTCATTTTTACGAGTTCGTTGTTACTTATAAGAGGATCTCATTTGTCACTTATTGCATATAATTTCAATATTTTATTATATATATATGAAAGTCTTTAGTCTAATTTTCACGCCAATGGCCGATTAAAAGAAGGTATGTATTTTAATATTAGCTTCAAAGATATAAGACTATTGCAAAGAAATAATAAATCCAGGAAGTTGCACTTTTAGTCCAATAAAAGTCATCCAATGAAGTTCATGAATGTTATAAACGTAATATTCATAAGAAAATTTCTAATGAAAAATTCATGAACAGAAAATAAGTTCTAGGAACTAGCATTTTCAATATCATGGTTTTACACTCGATATATCCTTTGTCAAAAGAGGAAAGATTACACGAGGAAATATAAAAGTCAACCTTTCCCACATTACAACAAAAATAATAGAAAGTTGATCTACCTTGTGTAACGATTTCTTCACGTCCGACACGTCCCATACCTCATCCGGAACAGGAAACTCGTTCTTCCTTGAGACTCCAACTTTGTTGATCGCAGCATACAATACTTCAGGATTATCCGGTTTCTCTAATTGATCTACGTCGTTCGATGACATGATCTTAGGAAGCGAATAGCCACATTCAGTTTCAGTTTCCAGTTCTATTCGCGGACGATTGTAGATCTTCCCGTCGTTTTTCATTTCCTTTGCGTCTAGCGAGAGCGGCTCGTTGGGACTCGTCAGGCTTCTTTCTGACTCGTCTTCCGTATCACGGGACTCTCCTTCTGGTTCCAACCGCACGTTCACTTGCGCGTAAAGCGCATCTTCTTCAGACGAGTAGAAACCGGGTTCGCGAAGAGTGTCTTTCGTCTTTGGCACCGCGATAATATCTTTCTGTGGATTCTCATTCTCTTTGTTCTGGTATTCCTCCAGCTGCATCGAATAATTCGACCTCAGCTGCGCATTCTTCACGGTGTTCGCTATGGCTATTTTCGTTTTACTATCGTGAGACTTTGACTTTGATGGCGAGGCCTTTGCTTCGATCGTCGTAGGAACACCGAATTCTGAAAAATATTTCGTACTCTATGTTACACTGATCATTTTGAAGTAGACATTGAAATGAAAATAGTTCTTTTTTTTTTTTAATTAGAGCAGCTTTTGTTAAATAACAAACATAACTGTATCAACTGTAAGTTATTCACAATTCGTGATACTTACAAGAAGTAGAATTTTCTTTAAAAGATGTTGTAAAATCGACGTAAAATTGAAGTGTTATTGTTTGTTTCTTTTTATTTAAATATTTTAACGCAACTTTTTCATTCAATTTTAATGCATGCCTGCAAGTTAGCAAAATTGTCACAAAAGAGGTTTAATTAGCAACTAAGAATGTATTTACTCTTCTTTAGAACAATATAATTCACCGATTAGTACTTCAATTATTAAATAAACTTATCATATTTGATTATGAATTAAATCCGACTTTTCTTTTTTAGCTCATTAATTTCATAAGAAGACGAGTGTTGAGAAAAACCTTCATAACTACTCTATTCTATAATACATCAAAAAGCAGAAACATAACATACATGAGGAAGTTAAGACGTACCTTTCGCGAGTCCCTGCAGCGACGTAAATTCCGAGCGCAGCCTTAAGAAGAACTGATGGTGTAAAGAGGTGAGCTTGAAAGCGAAGTAACTTCTGTAAAACAAAAATACTTTGAAACTCGAGGCCTATGCGAGATCCGTACATTAAATCTTCTTTTAAATTCCATTCAAGTACAGAAACTTGGAGAAACTTCGTTCGTGTCTGTCGCTTGGCTTTTCAACGGATACATTCCACACAACATCTCTATTCGAATAAACCTTTTCCCAATAATCTAATTGAATTTACCCAAAAACTTCAACAATCTCCTTTTCTTAATCACGTTCATTCGTAACGAAAAACGCTTTAATATGTAAGACGCCAATACGACCCACGTACTCCCATTTTTTACTTAAGCAAAATGAATCGTTATTCAGCACAGACGTGTCATTCCTACCTAACCGAGCAAATAATTAATTAAACGAACGCTTACTTTCGATGGTCCATTCTGAGTTTGAACTTGCATCGTTTCCCATTCACCTTACTATAGACCACCAGACAACTTTTACTGTAGCTCAACGTCTGAATATCCTTCCACTGAAACTGCGCCAGCTTGATCCTTTCTCTTGGTTCTCCTCTTTCGAACAACTTCAATCCCTGAGCATGGATGGCTAACCAAACGTTGCTCTCAGTCTTCTTCTTTCCACCTTTGCCGCTCTTTCCATCGTGATTCAGCTTATTATTATTATTATTATTCACGTTATTGATGTTGTTGTTGTTGCAAGCTTCTACGCGATACTTAGACTTATAAGCTCCATAAATGTCGTTCGAGGTGGCGCTCTTGGTCAGTCCAGCAGGTTTTCGTTCGTCATATGGGATCTTTGGAATATTCTCGCAAGATCCCAATCGAGAAATTTCAATTCTACCACGAAGATATTCCTGTCTGCCATCTTGGCTATAAATATTCTCGCTGGAATCGAGCAATTCCTCGGACGTGTCGTGGTTATCGGTCGACTTTCTCTTCCTTTGCTGTGTCATTACCTTCTCCAGTTCCTTGGAGTCCACGGTGGCAATGTAATAGTGAGAACCATAATCTGGAAGGGTTTGTGCGTGAGTTATGAACATCTCCTCAGCTTTGTTCGAGTCCAAGCCACGTCTGTCGCGGTGTGCCTGGTGAAGACGAGCACGGAGAGCTTCCGCCCCTTCGTTGATGATTTGAGATTGATGCTGATCTATATTCAGGATCAGTGACTCCGGAACATAGTGTTCCAGCAGGAAGTAATCACCGCAACCGTGTTCCTAGATAGAGAAAGTAGCGCGTTATCGAGCTGAAACGATTCGAAGATGATGGGACGGAAATGAGGATACTAATGAAGAATCTTTTATACGCTTGATCGACATTTTAGCAAAATGAAGATTTTGAGGATCTTCTTCTTTCACTTACTTTTTTTTTCTTTCTTTTTTTTTTTGACGAATGAATAATATGTGGGAATATTGTAGTAATATTGTATTAATAAATAATCACTATGAGAATTGTAATTTGCATCGATCACATTTTATATCAAACTTGTACGGATACAAACACATCCGGAATTTTCTTCGTAACGGTTTCGTTTATATCTACAGATGTGAATTATCGATAACTCATATTCATCATATCCATTTTCACTGTATTACTTTCCTCGTGTCGACAATCAATATCACATGGTCGTTTCGTAATTGATATTACATTCCAGCGATATTCTTAGAAACAATGAATTGCGAATTTACTCACGTTCGCGTTATAATTCCCAAATTCAGCCTGAAGAGCCAGTCCAGTGAGATTAATTAACTCGGGATACGGGCACACCAGCTGTTGCTCCAATATACATCGTCGTATTTGCAAATATAATAGATGCTTCGATATCCAACTCCTAAACAGGTAATTCGTAATTGATTAATCTCCTACGTGCAAAAATATGTGCACACTCCACTGTCATTCAGAAACTATTATCGGTAGATTGAAATACCTTTGGAAAATATACAACTATATTACATATAAAGTAAAGCATTGTATTTAATAGATGTAAAGAGTTATAAATAAAAAGATATCAATTATTTCTTTTTCGCTGTAGAAAAATTCTATTAAATTGTTCTTTAGACGTTTCAAATTTTGTATTAATTGCTAGTAATGGTATAGATATGAAGAAGCTCAGAAACTATACCTTATACCACGCAGGGAGGGTAGAAAGAACCTGAGCCTCAGGTACAGCATAAAACTAGTCGGAAGACCCAGAAGACCTTTGCTTTTGCCGCTGCTTAACCATCCAGGTGGTGCGACTTTATTCAATTTAGTATCGGGAGGTAAAATCGCAAAATCACCTGCTAATAGCACCGCCAGGCCAAGGGTGAAGTTTTCGTCGAGGCTTTCGGCTTGCATGATGGCCTACGATCATTTATAACCAATGTATTATGTTAACGATGTAATTAAACGAGATCAAAGATACAGTTTGATTAGAATACCATCGGATGCGAATTGTCAAATGAAATAGAGAATGCTGTAGCTTAACATATTCCAATATGGTTAGAAGCAATAGAATTGTTCAGAATGTTTCGAGATATGTAACATTCGAATAAATTATTCATAACAGGGAAGAATTCCAAATTTTTAGTAAATTCTATTTCAGGAATTATTAATTAAGTTTTATAGCTATTTTATGGAATATTATGGAATTTTTGTATGGACCTAAAAATATAATTTACAGTCATTGTAGGTAATGTGATCTGTATAACATATTGGCCATTTTAAAATGTTGATATAAAATTAAATTATTTACTGAAATTAGTAATTGATCAAGAAAAGTAATGTTTTAATATCATACTAATTTTTTATTTGAGACACGATTGCCTTCAATAAATCGGATAACACTGATTTCCCTACACTTTTCGAAAAATATTACGAATATTTTTATAATATGCGGTATCGTAAATAAATATAAATATTCCGACAATTTTTTCCAATTAAAATTGAATACACGAAAAAATGGGTACATTTTAAAAGCGTTTTTTTCACACATACACCTACAAACATGAGAATTTGATATTGGAACATGCGAAATGTGTCAACTGAAATTCGAAATTTGTTTCATGTTCGAACCACTCACGAACAGACGAATGAATTTATTTTGTATTTTTTTCGTTAAATATAGAAAACTTGTAAAAATTTTATAAAAGTTTGTAACAAAAGAACTAAAACCATAACAACCTTCTAACTTAATTATACAAATTATGTTTCTAGCAACAAAATAGTATATAAAAAAAAGGTGTAATAATGATTATAATTCGTATATTAATTTTGTAATAAAATATCTTCATAATATATTACGTATATTGTACATACATCGACTAACATATTTGTTTCAATCTACAGACACGTTAATCGCTAGTATAGTAGTATAGTATCGCATAACTCATGGTTTGTGGATTTGTCACATAGTATAACGATATCTCTCTTCTCTCTCACACGCACACTATCTCTTGATAGAATGCCAGAGTTTCTCATGAGTTCACACCGGAATTTGTGGTCTCATGAATAACCACCCACGACTGGGGTCTTCGTAGTGTGACATTCGACATTTGCTGGACGATTCACAAAACGGTACCATGACTCAAATTCTATTTAAGTTTTATGTATACATGGTTCATATGTTATCACAAAACTACATTTACTTCATAGCTTATCTTTTGTATGTTAAAAATTTAAAACTTCTTTTATAATCATAACTTTTCAATTATTACCGGTGCTGGATTTTGAATGAAAATGTAGTCGAAAATCAACATAAAAAAGTATCCATCGAAACGGAGTAGAAATACCATACGAATGAATTTGCAAGTGAAAATCACAGAAAATATCTTGCTCCATTTGAAATTTTTAAAACTATAAATAATAAAAAAGCATCACTTCTTTCAATATTTCCTTCATTCTCATTCCTAACAATTTAATAATAGAAAATTAAAATTCGTCGATAACAAAGCAAAGATCTCAGTTATATCAGAAAGCTTCTTATATATTGGAATTTATCTACATGTACTTATGCAGTTCTAAAAGTCATAGGGGAGTAATTATCGATTTAAGTATGAGAATATTTTGTCGTTACTTCGCTATACGAAAATCTATACGTTTCTATAAATGACATTATACGTATCATTCAAACATAATTGTCTAGCAAATTGAATCCCTTATCATCGAGGGACACTCTCCATGGAAAACTCTCGCCAGTTCATACTTTTGATTGAACTTCAACACTTTTCATCACTTTTCATCATCGAAATACCATCTACGCTACGATTGAATTTACAAATTTTACTGAATCCTTAAACAAGATTCTTGAAGTTAATATCAATTCTAAATACTTGAAATAGAACTCTTTTTGTTCATTTTGTGTAGATAAATTCATAAATGTAAAATTAATCAGTTATTCGTTGTTACCTGAAACAGATCTCCAGCCGTAACTTTTTGAGGATCACAAGTAACTTCCACTCGTTGTCCAGTCAGCATTATCACGACAATACGTCCGGAATTGCTAGCCTATAAACAAATTAAATGTTACATTAGACGTAGGAAATAAATTTAATATATAAGTATAATATAATAATATAAAATAAAAATAAAAAAATGTAATGTAATACAAAATGTTACAAATAAAATAATGTCTATAGTTATGGGAATAAATGAAAGAATTCAAATATATAAAAATGAGTTATATGTATATCATATATGTATTTTACATCAAAAAGTTGACAAATTTCATTACCCATGTTCCTGATGATCGATAAAAATATTCATTATATATCTAATGTATTTTTAAAAAATTATTCTTACACACTTAAATGATTCATTAAATTGCAACATATAACATAATACATAATTTAGACGTATCATCTAAAGGTAAATTATTTATTAACCGAATCTTATTTATGAATTAAAGAACAGATACGTATGTTATGTTAGCCATAGTTAATTGTAACTAATTGTAGTTGATTATATAATTATTTATGAATACAAAGATAATTGATTTTATATATTTACATTACTGTTTACTATTTCTAACAAACTTGTGATAGAACTTAAACAACGAGCCCTTCAAGGTCCGATATGGTCTAGTGGCTAGGATACCTGGTTTTCACCCAGGAGGCTCGGGTTCGATTCCCGGTATCGGAAAATTTTTTGTTTTTCCTTTTTATCTACTTAATACGTGCCATTTGTACATTGCCCAATGCTTTATTAATAAGAATAATTTAGTCTTTTCGTAATGAAAAAGAAAAATTAATAAGTATATGATACACAATGATTTTCTCGCTAATTTACGTCAAGAAAATATCACTGAAACCATAACATTGTATTAGCATACATACATATGTGATTTGTGGCCAGAAGGCGATATCGGCTAGAGACTATATAGGTTAGAAACAGTTATTTATATATTTATATGTGAAATAAAAATGAGAATAAGAGTCTGTGATGGGAGTAGGGACACTGACATCAGTATAATCTTAGACATCAAGGCACTAAAGACAATTCTATAAGAAAAATTTCACCCATCTGATAGACCTGCACACTTGCTATTCCTATTACAATGGAGTATGTGCGGTAGACTCCTTAACTTGGACACCTGTACATTATAAATTTGCAGCAGGCCTCAATGAGTTTACCTAGCTGGATATTTATGGCGACAGCAATCAAATTTGCACACCGGAATCTATTAACAAACGTCATTCGATCGGCAATTGTCGCCATCTATCACGTTGCTTCCTATTTTAGTACCTTTAATTACCCGTGAATTCGACACATGTTTGTAACTTGTACCACATTAAATTATCATTAAAATATCCTTAATCGAGTATTGGCAGATGCTCTAGTTGACCATAAGGATTATAAATTTTGACTTTTCTGATCGACGATCTACGAGGAAAGATTGTACCATTGCATAAAGGGACAGTTTATCCGGTACACATATATGGTGGACATTTTCTGACATTATAAAATAGAATAGCGAAAAATAATATTTTATGACCTGCTTTTTGCTTACTTTTAAATACAAATATTATATGGCGTTGTTAAACTTCAAGTGGTCCGGCATTTTAAGGGAGGAACTATCGAATCCGGTATGGTCTAGTGGCTAGGATACCTGGCTTTCACCCAGGAGGCTCGGGTTCGATTCCCGGTACCGGAAATTTATTTTTGTTATTTTTTTACTTTAAATATTTATCAATTTTTTGTATGAATTTATATATTTACAATTATCATAAAAATTAAACTGATTTAATTAAAAAGAATTAAATCTTGAATTCTGATAATTAGAATTATTTATTTCTTTATTTCCTGCTTTCAAATGCGAAAATTTTATAAGGAAATCTTTCTTTTACTGTTATATCTAACTATTTACAATGAATTATCTATTCCTGTTTCTTGCGACAGAAATTACATATTTTAATCTTTGCCATTGATCGTTGGTTTAGAGAATTTCTGGTTCTAATTTCGATACTGGGGAGTTGCATTGCTAACAAAATACAATAGAGGAAAAAAAATATTGTCATTACCTTTACTTGGCCAACACATAGTGTCTTTGGTGGCTGATTGGCACGCACTACAAATTCAGGGCCAATGCATTGCGCTTTGTTGAAGGATCTAGTTGGACCACCTACTGTTCTGTATAGGCGGGATGGTGCTCTTTGTACAGCTTTACCGCGCCGAGCTCTGGGTCCATTCTTTACCAGATTCCTGAAACCAGTATTAGAAAAACATGTATTATAAATATATGCTACGTAACAAAATACGTTTCAAATAAATTCCTACTATACATTCAAAATGTCCAAAGTGCCCATACATAATGAAATAGACCAATCTATAAGATTAGAAAAAAAAAAAGAAATTACAATTAAACTACTGTACATTACTTTATCTCTCTCGTTGAAGTGGATCCCACTTCAAGTGTTACGCCACGTGGATTTCCAGAGGCCGTTATTCCTAACCGTCGCTCGTGGCATCGCAGTATCGCTTCGATCTATCGTAGACGAGAAGGCGTCATAGAATGAATGCCAATTCTCGATAGCACCGTCGAAAGTAGGTAACTGAATCTCTGGTAATTTAATTGCCGTCGGCTCGGCGACGTTGGGCGAATCGCGGCTTGGCGATTTCGACGACGATGATGCTGGTGCATCATCCATGAGAGTGTGTAAACAAACTACCAGATCGTAATAGATATCGGTTATCTCGGAAACGCGCGCGTCGTCCCGCTCGCCTAAATCTTCTAATTCATCTTGCAATGCTTTATACTGCTTCCACGTGTCGTCGAGCAATGAGTTATACGCCGTCAAAGAGGCCTTGTTCCGTCTGTTGGACTGTTCGTATTCGTCGAGTCGTTTTGATAAGGTCGTAAATCGACCGATTTGGAAGCCTCGTTTTCGATGCAAGGAGGTAATTTTATCTGCGCCTTCCATTGGTAGCGGATCGTATGACAATGTAATGAACGAGCTTACCTTGTGGTTGTGTATTCGGATGTCGCTCGTCACGGTGTGTGTCTCGACTGGCGTCTAAGACGTTTCCTTGCAGAAGTTGACCCTTTGTTTGTTGACGTGAGGATGCGTGGTTGCGTTCTTCAACCACCGAGTTATGCCTCTTCAAAATGACTGCCCTTGGCGTTACTTACTTCGCTGGAGTGGTAACACGTCCGTTGTTGTTTATATCGGATTCACGTGGCACTGTATGATAGAGGGTGTCACTGGTGTGCACTTTCACTCGACACGTGATCCGGCTCGAAGGACCAGAAAATGTTACGACCATTCGCGGAAAGACGCGATCGCGAGGAAAGCGCGTCAGCGGGAGGCGTAAATTATCGCTACGATTCAGAAAATCGACGCCGCGAATTAGTCGTTCCTCTGTGTCTGTTAAGATGACAGAGGTGGTTGGTTGAGATTAACACTGAATTAACAGAGTTAACAAAAATTATATAATCGACAATATATATATATATATATATATATATATATATATATATAAACAACAGGATATGATACGCCACAAATTACTTGACAGATGATACAATTAATTTGGTGTAATGATTCGACTCGACTTTACAATGTGTTTTGTATTCGGACGACTTGTAATTCGTTGTAGACGTTAGTGTTTTTCGTTTGGATCCTCGATCGATACTGATTGCCCTTCGATGGGCCCTTTGTGTTTCATGGGAGACGATCCCCACCATGCTCGGGTCACGCCACCGATCACGCCACTGATCACGCGTGTCACCTTATGAGTGTTTGAAATAACGAAACGAATCGACGTTTCTCGAACTCGCTCTGTTTGATGTTGGCTGCTACATTGTATGTGTTGAGCTACTTGAGACGGTTCGCTCGCGATACTGCGATGCCACGAGCGACGGTTAGGAATAACGGCCTCTGGAAATCCACGTGGCGTAACATCAAGGAAAACTCCACATCTTTCCTAAAATTTAGTTTTCTTAATCCTCGAAGCCATTGAATATTGTTTAGCACTACATCAATTCGAAGGGCCTCTCAGCCTGATAGTTTTCTAGGAACATGCCTTGCACAGATTATGCAACGGGGTACAGACAGGCCACTTTTAATATAATTATAATTTTACGTGATGTAACAGAGAAATGCCCAGTGCACTTATGTTCAATTGTCTCCCGTGGCTTTTTGACGGTTCCACACCGACATCCGCGTCAAGAGATTAAAACTCTCAAAAACTGAACAATCCCGTCTTCACCTCGATTCACCCGCGACACCGTTTCAGAAAATCCACAATCAATGAGCACTCTTGGCTCATTGACTTTTTACAGTATGATCGTTCCTGTTTCCGCCTGAAAAACGTCACACCACCCTTTGAGCTTTGCTTTGAGCCTCGACGGTCTTATAAATCTTCGAGGGTGGCCTGTTCCGAGGTTGCGACCCAGATCGCATGAAAGCATATATTAACACGGACTCGCGATTCCGGGACAAACTTAATAATGCGACTGGAAGGGGATATTCGAACGACTGTTCGACTGCCGCGTTCCAATTTAACGTCCTGTCTTAGCACGAAGATTGATGAAATTCCGACGCGTTAACGCTGGCCGGTTATAAATTTTAGACCTAGCCGGCTCGATTCACGATTACCTCGTACCTCTCACTCTCTCTCTCTCTCTCTCTCTCTCTCTCTCTCTCTCTCTCGTTTTTCTACGAGAACGCTTTTCAGCACAACGTAGTTTGTCGAGTCGCGAACAAAATTGAGGAGCACACACGGTGTGGAGGTTGATATGAAGGCTTGGAGGGATGTTGAGGGTTGTTCTGTTTGGAATTGTTATAGACAGGACGGGAAGAAGTTTTGTTCGGTAGTTGGAGGTTCGCTAGGGTACTCCGAATACGCCTTTTGTGGTATTTAATCGCTGATGCTTTTGTGGGGAAGAGTAAACATAGGGTAGGAATGGAATGGTTCGATCGAATAAGAGATGACGCTTTATGTAAGGTGTACTTTAGAAGAAAGCTTGAATACGGAAATTACTTTTTTAAAGAATGTAGCTTTAGAACATCGAGTTACAAAGCAAACAGTTATTTGTTATAAGATATTATATATAGATAATTGATATAAGGTTTATTTACATACGAACTATGTAATACGTATATAATAAAATATAGTTTGAGTTATAACTTTTTTCGCGTATTGTTACAAATACTAATCGTAGTATATCTATTAAATGTTAAATATCTATTAAAATTCCCAATGTTTATTTTTTTATCTATTCAATACACCTATTCAATCTTGTGTATCTGATTTACCATCGAAAAATATTAATTCTTCTATAAAGTGTGTTTAAGTCATTTTCGTTTGTTAAATCTCTCTTACTGGAAGTTATCCAATGAGGCAAAACCTTCATAACTCGAAGGTTTTAGCTCTTCCCTTGAGACTCGAGACACCGATGTTTAATTGTAGCATAATTACCATAATCAGCATAGAAAGTAACAGCAATAACGAAGGAACTTACCTAGGCGGTTTCGCTGGTGGTTCCGACTTGCTGCTCTCTACGTCGGAGAATGGCGCCTTCTTCAATGTGGTGATTATTCGAGGAGGCTTCGGTGGCCCCTGAACACTTCTGACTCTCATGGAAGACACTGGATTTTGTTGTTGCACTGTCTGTTCCTCCTTCCCCCTGCCGGCCAGACATCTGTGATCACTCGTTTTCACGCTCTGCTCTGGCATTCGCTCGAAATCACTGTCTTGCTGATCCCTGCTAGGAAGCTGAGGATTTGAGTGTTGCCTTTGCAACGTCGGATTCACGCGTCCTGTAGATCTTCCATAAACCTCCTCTAGTTCCCGTTCTGTCGACGACGTCGGTATGTCTGGTTGAGAATATCCGGCCGCAGATGGTCGCCTACGTAACAAATTACATCCAAATTTGGATTTTTCTATATCTTTCAATTTTATTATATTTCCTATTTTCTTTTAAATTACACGAATCTTTTAACCTAAATAGTCAAGTTACACTTTTCTCTTGCACGAAACCATTGGTCTTTTTTTAAACAAGAGTAGCCTCAGCATAAAAAAACACATTCTCGTTATTCTCGTTCGCTGTTATAATATACAATATATTTTATTACATTCAATGTATTTTATATACATTATAATATATAATATATAATATGAAGAACATGTCATGCATGTGGCAATAGTATTTATAACGGCGAAAGGCATATCTTATTAGCAAAATTTTTGTTCGGATAATACAACGTTCAGAGAAAGGCTCCACTGTGTTCATAAAAAGTTTCTATAATATTAAGCGTTCAAATACTTTCGCGAGCAACTGTATCTTCCTCCTCAACCGTTATCTCCTCTAAAAGCAACTGTAACGAGAGTGTGCTTTTCAGGACAAGGTAGTAAATCACCGGGATCATTATAAAAAACAGCCATAAAAGTGAGAGAAGAAGAAAGGAAAGAAATACTACCTTGCTATCGTTGTAGCTGTGTACACATCCTCGTTACGATGTCCGACAGGTGGCTTCACGGACAGTCCGTTTACTCTGACGTCTTGCGAGCTCAGGAAAGGTTTAACGGGCAACGCGTAAATAGGGTCGCTATAAACGTTTCCTCCGGGGTTGCTTTCACTGACGATGGTCGACGCTAAGTTGCCACTGCTCCTGGTATGCTGTAGCCTCGTATAAATTGGCTGTGAATACGTTCTCGAGTGATGATGGCGGCGTTGATGCTGAATCGCTGGACCAACGTTACGTCCACTCGTTTGGACGTTCAATTGCGACTGAAACTGTGTTCTCTGATCTTCCGCTTCCTGGCGTCGATTCGGTTGTAATTGCTGGCCACACAGACTCGTTAAATTCGGATGCGAATGCGAATTTCGCGATTGAAGCTTGAAGAGGGCGCCCTTTGCAGGATGATGATGATGATAATGGTGAACTTTTGGTATATGAACCTGTTGAGGTACTTCTTGGATCTGAAGATGTTGATGAGGTTGATATCGAGTTGGAGAACGTTGTTGACTTGGACGAGGAGGATTATACTGATTGGTAGAACGATATTGACGATCTTGTTGTTGATGAAGATTTTTGGCTTGACTGTGCATGGATTGAAGAGGATCAGACTGCTGAGATGGTTGTTGGTGATGGTGAGGGTGACTGGTCTGACGACGATTGTGCTCTGTAAGGTCTGAAGGGTTTCGGAGGGGAGGGACAGGGTTTAGGTGTTGATATGTAATGCGTTTACGAGCTGTGTATTGAGGCGACTTGACCACCTCACGGTACATATCCATTACGATATGGGTGAAAGGTTTGGACTGTAAACGAGTGCGGCAGTACTCGGAGATCACCTGAAAAATATAAAAAAATAAATAGAGTTAGGATAATCAGTATCAGTTCTATACAAAGAAAGACTAATCAGGTTAGATTGAACCACCAATGAATTGCCAAATATTATTATTTTCTTCATAAGATTTTGAGTTTTAAAGGACGACAAGTGTTTTCCTGTGTCAAGTTTAGGATGGTAGTAAATTGTAGGATTGATAATTGTCTCTAAGGTATAACAAAAACACATATAAAGAGAAATATCAGAAATCTTAGAAAGCAAGTCTGATGTTTCTAATGTTAAGTTAAATATATTGTGCCTTTTTTGTCAAACTCAATCATACTACATAGGTAATGTTCAATTCTCAATGAACGAGTGACTTTATTTATAATATATAGCTAATGATTTTATTTATTGCAAACATGTGGCACATGCATATATACAATAAAAGAATATGGCATAAAATATAGTGCCACATCATAGCATTATTTACCAAATGTCCAGCTGGACAAATTATAAGATACAAATTAAATAAATAAAAGGAAGGGAAGAATATAGGATGACACATGCACAATACTGTAATCTTTGTCTCTATCTTTCAATTTATAGAAAACAGAATAGAAAGACATACAAAAATGAGAAAGAATCTACGGTCCCGAGGAAGACTTTCTTGGACAGGTTCTCAGGAAAATTAAAATAAATCAACCTTATTCCAAAATATTCTAAATCATCTTAGATCTCTAAACTGTGCGTGCCATCAGAATCATGGAATACATGGAACGAAGTTTATTGATCAAGGCTCGCCACTATCATTCGCTATCACAAGGTGAAACTCAGGTAAATAGAACTAGTTAGGAATTCACAACTGGGACAAAACTATTGGATCAGAGGCTCTAATAGGTTTCGAAGTTGTCGCAAAACGATACTATTAGGTACATCTCTCAGTCTCACGGTCTTAATGAAATTGCACACACGCGTTTACCGTGTTGCACGAGTATCCTGATTATGATACGATTTCGAAATTGCCGCCACTCTGCCAGACAATCTACTAGTTTTAGGGGAACAATGGCCCCAAGAAATTCCGTAGACTCGATGATCCATGATATCAACGGGGAAGCGGTTCGCAAGTCCGACCTATTATCGCTTCATTGTACTCCTATTCTGCGACGACAAAAGCCAACTCTTGGATACGTGGCTGTCTATGGAAGACAATGCCCCGGAAAGACGGTGTCGAAAGGGGCTTCTTTTTATTTTTTCGTGCGTTTATCCGCAGTTCTTAACCGATCGAAAGCGGTTTTGCGTTTAGATTTTCTTAATATTACTTTAAATTGAATGGCACGAAGAGAAAATATTCAACCGTTTAACAGTGTAACGAGATGACAAATATTTAAGAATAAACGATTCAGAAAATAATTGTCTCTCTGTTTTCAAGATTTCCTGCGTCAGATATAGAAAATATACATTTTCAATCTCTTATAGGAAATAAATATTAATAATTGTAATTTTAAGCCGAGTTTTTCTCGAGTTACGCTTTTAAAGAATTAATAACAATTATATGCGATATTTAAAACCGCTTCTAATTCATTGTAATGCCTGTTGCGACTGTAAATAGTCAATAAAGAAGATTTAAGCGTTATTGTTGCTTGTCGATACCAAAACCTTCGTCAAAATACTGTGATCCCTATAGAAACTATAAAAACAGAAAATATTGCGTCTTATTTAGTTCTCACATGAAAATTCCAAGTATCCAACAAAACAAATGTCCTTCTTAACATCAAATTAATTCACCTCATTGTCAATTGCAGTTAATCTTTGGAGGAAATATATTTTCCAAATTCAAAAACGTAATATCATATGCGACTTTGAATTTTGCAATAATCTATTACGGTGGCTCAGTTTTCCAAGTTATAAATGTGCTAGATTGTTTCCATCACATACATTTTTTCTCCTGGATCGCAAAGATCAATCTTTCTTGGTAATTTGAACCGCGAGGTCGATCGAGTCCTCCGAGCGGATGATTCATCGCCAGCCGAGGAATCCTCGTTAAAATTGGTGGCGGCGGGTTAAGTTCGCGCCCCTGTGTGCCTCAGGATTTCATCAATTTCGCGGTCTATTCAGGTGCAAACAATGAATTACGGTCAGCTGAACGAATGGCTTTATTAAAAGTGGCCAGCTTCCACGGAATAGGCAGCGTTAATCTATTGTCCATTCAAGACGATTTATTTTTACCCCTTTAACAACATACTAAGGGGCTGGCACGACCGTTTTCGCCGTTTTTGAATTACTGATTCAAAGTACTTGAAGAAATTTATAGTGAGTGTTTTATACAAAACGGGGACGTTATAAAACTAATGAAAAATGCTTTAACTTTTTATTATTTGATATACATAGAATTGAGTTATAGTCAGTTTTATATTCGAGTAGTAGTTGATGATACATCGAGATTAAACGATTGAATGAATGACTGATAAATTAAAAATAAAAATCGAGATTAATGGTGAACTGTCTCCATACAATGCTACAGGAACAGGATAGGGCTTTTAAGAAACATTTAAGAAAATTGTATGGTACGAGAATCTAAGGTTGGCACTCGGACCGTATTTATTTGTGCCTGATGATTAAAAGGAAAACATCTTATTGACCTCACTAAAGAAATAAAATAGTCAAACTCGAAGATGGTATCCCGCTGGGGGTAGCCATCCACATGTTATTTGGCAATTAAATTAGAAAAATTTACCAAATGTCCAGCTGGACAAATTGTAAAGTACAAATTAAATAATAAAAAGAAAAAGAAATTTGCACATGAGTCTCTCACACCAATCTCATATTATCCAGTATTCAACGTTTGAGAAAAGAAATCATATTTTCATGAATTAATTTATCGCAAGGAGATACCGTCAATAATTGTAAATTCGAAGAAACAATTTTTTAAATTATGTTCGTAATTGCCGTTTCTCTATAAAATTGATCATCATGGTGTTTTGAGCGACGCATACGACCTTTGAATTGGAGCGCTCAAGAATATTTTTACACTTTTAAATGAGAATGATATGCATTGTAGAGTACATCTATTTAAGTATTTGCATATTGTTCGGAGATAAAAGTGGCTGTAATTCAAAAAGAAAGCCAAATAGGACACATATTTAGTTTTTTTTTAATTTCGTTTTTATATGAATCTTTTTATGTTTCCTATCTATTTTGGAAATAGGTGCTACATATAATGAAACAGTGTGTGCAATAGGGACAAGATATATCTGTAGAAGGATTGCGGAAAGACGAAAATGTCATAAAATGGAATTAAATGGTCTTATAATTTGAGGCTATACATATGTCTTCCTATATAATCTAAATGTAGGTTTATACACGATAGAATTAGAAAGTACAGTTAAATTATTTCTAAAGTAGATTCTCATATATTCGAAGATAAATAATTTATATTTTGTACTGTTAGAACACAATGTATATTTCACCATATATATGACACTTTATGAAACTGAAACTAAAAGAATATTTAAGATTTCATTACAGATCGTCATAAATAATCAAGATATTTATCTGATTGTTTTATATTTCCCAAATTTGAAAATAGTTATGAACATCTTTCAAAACGTAGATTTAATACTCGGAGAAGATTAAAAACAGCCTTTTATCTACCTAGGCAATCTTTCAATGCATAAATTAAATTATAAGAAATATCACGAAGAAAAGCAAAACTACGTGAAGAAACTATAATAGCTTCCTTCTAAAAATCTGCGATTACCAAAATCAATCATTCTTATAAAATTATTTTATATTAATAACGAAACTATTTAGTAAAATTACTTTGGAAACGCTATATCTAGTCGAAGTTGTATTTAAACACACGCGTTTCACGCGCACAAAACCAAATGGTCGAATTTAATTATTTTCGTCTCCCTCTACTATTCTTTAAAACGAAAGGTCATAGATTACTGAAATTCCCCACACCATCATTGAATAGCTAGGTGTTAGGTATTAAGCTGGCAGAGTCGGCTCGACCCACTCGCCTCCTCCACTATGTTCGCGCGACATATAATTGAATTAAAGCTGCCCTCGAATGTCCGCCTTCGCAAGCGCTCAAGTGCTCTTTGCGATCGCAGAGAGTTCGCCATATACCGATCGACGGATCGCCCTGGCCTTCACGGCTCCGATATTAATGAAATTTGTATCGGCAATGCGCGATGATAGCAGTCAGACGCGATCGACCTAATTGCATAATCTGTAACCCTTTACGATGACGCCACTCGATCGAGTAGCTTTTCGCATAGTTAGATAAGATTAAAACGAAATTAACGAGGACAGAGGTAAAAACGAAGAAAGAGATGTACGAATAGTTGCAGGTGATTAAGCAGGATCTTTTGCTGGAGAAAATGGAAGACGATTTATGTATATGTAGCAGCGAAGTTGTGAGAATAAAAATTAATTGCTAAAGGCTGTTGTGGGTGAAACTTCGCGCAATGTTATTTCTAACAATTGTAGCGAGATTTTAAGAACTAAAGAGTGTAATGTAATGTAGAAATTCTGTTTGGAAAACTTTCTATTAGATCCGATGGCTTGGAGTTAGCTTTCACGAGATATGTTCTTTAGATATCATAGTTTGTTTCAAGTATCGTTATCAAGCAGTAGAATTACAGTAGACTTATGTCAGAGTGTTTGTTTTTTTTTCAGAAGACCTAAGGTAATAATAACAATCAATAAATAATTAAACGAACGATTAAGGAGCAAACTACTCTACTTTATCAATTTGATATTTACCACTTCATGACAGATTTATAAAATCAATTTAGATGAAATTAAATTAATTTCGTAACACGTTCAAATTCAATGCTCGATAAGCTGAATATCGTTGTAATATCAATCTGTGAGATGTTCATGTTTTATCTTAATAACGTTTGATTGTTAAGTACATGTTACTATGATTTCTAAATATCTATTAATTTATTATTCAAGTATCTCTGACACATTCCGTTATTATATAAATAACAACTATCGTTGATTTTTGACTAAGTAAAATTAATAGAATTAGTAAAAAGATAAGTTTACAAACAGAATGCAATAGTAAAAATGATGAATCATTTACGTAGAGGGAATAATCCATCTGTTGGTAAACAGTCCTGTTCTCATTGATACACGTTACCCCATACACGTAGTGTCAACAAATAAATGGTTTGCTCACTTAATTATAACTTCGTGTTTGATCGTAATTATTGTATTGTTCGGAGGCAAAATATTTATTTCAATTAATACTGAACTATACTATAATGATATTACACAAATACTATTCATTCATTTTAGTTATATATCTCGATAATGTATCTATTTTTAGAAGTAATACGAGATGGGTAGAATTTAACTGGTTTTCAAATATTTGACATCGATACACGAAATAATATAAACAGAACGTAATATACAGAAATGTTTATTTCCAATTAAAGGTGGACGAACCTTGTATGATAACAAATATTTGTTAATATGATACTTTCAAAGTAAGTCAATATTTTTGTCTAAATCACCGATAATAAAGTCTCTGATCCAAAGAAATAACATTAAAGATCGCGCTAAAATTACAATGTATCTTTCACTTGGAATTTCTCATTTTCTAAAAGAATAAAAAATTAGACTTTCCATGTTGGAATATTTTATTTGTAAGAATCGAATTATAGTTTCCAAAATGGATTAAAATAAGATATAGGACACCGCACAGGAGATTAAAAACAAAGAAAGTTCTCGCTCTTTAAAAAAAGATTTATCATCTCGCTCGTTATACCACTGATTCATTTATCAAAACTCAAGGACGCTCGAAACTTTCCGCCTCGTGTTTCGCGAAACTACCCCGTTGCATCGCAGATAAGCTTCGCCCAGCGTATACCGCAGAATCCTTCTTCTTTGCATAAAATTATGCAAACGTTACAAATCGCCCTACGTGCGTTTCACGATTCGTCGAAACGGACAACAAGAACCTCGAGTCGAAGTTTCGGCTGGATAGGATAACCGGTGAATTTCAATAACACCAGACCCCCCTGCGTTTTATAGCTACCAGATTGCATTGTTATTCTCGCCGCCAGCCATTTTCCTCTTGTTTGTAACGCGCGTATGCATGCATCCGATTCAACTCCGATGCAGCTGCTTCTTCAACCACGTTCGCGATTCACAACGTCTCGCCCGTTGCTCTTGGCCATGACACGAAAATTAATTTTCGACCTTACAAAAACGGCGAATAAATCGCATTCGTAATTATGATGTGTCCCCTGAATCACGTTGCACGACAAAACCTGATATAATGGATCGTGTATTCACAGTGAGACGTGACTCAGTGACAGAGTTAAGCGATCTTTCGTACACAGTGGCTAAGTAAAATAATTTGTACACTATTGCATCTATTATTGTATTTATATGGTAACTAGTTAGATCCAAGTACAATAAGTTTCGTATCATTTAGAAAACGCTCCAACTTAAACATGTAGAGTAAAATAATGCTATATAAAGCCATATTAAAACCTGTTTGGGATCCAACTATGGTGAACAGTGAGTAATTCCAACATAGAAATTCTCCAACGATTCCAATCAAAAACTCTGAGATCCTTAATAGATGCTTGGTATGTTATCAACGAAACAATACATCGCGGCTTTAAGATATCCACAGTTAAAGAAGAAATATCCAAGTTTAGGAACAGATATAATATAAGAGTTAACAACCACCAAAACTCATTAGTTATCCAATTAGTTGAGACGACGGATCAGATCCGCAGACTAAAAAGACAATACCCTTTAGATTGAAGCATTAGATTTAATTGGAATCAAACGTATTATAAACTCTTATAATCCAAGTTACAGTACCGCGCCAAAATAATTTACTTATAATTCTCAATGAGAATTGATTGTAAAAATAAAATACCAAATAAAAAAAAAATTTAGCAGTAAATACTATTAAATACGTGTCTTTTTTCTAGCTTATTATTTTTTTTTCAACCCCATATCAGAAAAATAAATAATATTGAAAGCAAAGGATTATTAATAGGAATTATACACTTTTACACAACTATACAAATTTCATAATTGTATTTAGAAAAAGTTATCAGATACGTAGAAAGTAAAGAAGAAACGTTTCTTTTTATTCCTCTGGCTACGTTACATCGGTTTTCATATGAAGGCAAACTCACTTTTCATATGAAAGGATTTAAGAAACGAGGATGCAAGCAGTCGATCTTCACAAAAGATCTCGAGTACAGGAAAGGAAAGAGCAAAGCAAAAAACAATTTCAGCTAGATTTACAGACTTACGTCTAGCAGATTCATCAAGGAAGCTCGTCTTCGTGGATCGGGTTCCGTCATGGCGGCTAAAACGGACTGAAGTGCCGACGAGGGTGAAACGGAAACCGTTCCTGTCAGTGCAGCGACTCTCGGGGTCGTGTCCAATAATGCCCTTCCCAGCGAGTACATCCACATCTGAAAGCACCGGAATTCCATGTGAAGCTTACCTCATAATGCTGTTCAAGAGATAAAAGGAGAAAACTGAATATTATACAGTTTTGCAGGTTACACCGGGCTAAGCTAGATGAAGTCTGACAAATAAATAGTTTTGAAAATGTATGTGACTAATATCAGAAAATAATGTCGACTTTCGAACGGAGAATATATAAACGTGGAAGCATATGACGATTTTAATGACCATAGTCATTTACAAATTCATCTAACATTCCTTATACTTAAATAATTAAAAGTATAGATAAAGAAAGTTTATCTATACTTTTATATTATAAGTTTTGGAGTTTTGGTCAGTTTAATCCTTTAACATGAACTCTGTTCTCTTTGGTTAAAATATCTTATCTACCGTTTCGAAAGTGAAAAAGAGCAGAAGTTTTATCATCCTCTTTATTTCGTTTCACACAATCTAAAATATTTGGACATTATTTTGCAACAATCTGTATAACTTGACTTTATTTCAAAGATTACGAAACACTTGAAACTTCAAACATTACAACATATTGCGAAACATGATAAAATGCTGACTGTGATATTTCAGCTGTATAATAACTATAACATTCACTGTTTGAAAAACTGCTGCCAAAATATTCCCTTCTAGTGTCTCGTCGTAAAACAGCCATCAAATTTTATTCTTCGTGAAAATGATCATGGAACTGAGATAAGAGGATGATCGTAAAACACAACAGCGATTTCTATCTGCGAAAAATAGAATTCCCAGCCCATGTTGCATCTTTTGTAACACGCACGTAATCAACGTTGGATATTCCACGCGCACAGATTCCCATAAACATGCTATGTAGCGAGGATGGTATTGGTATAGACCCGTACTTTTCGTCGTTCTCGCGATGAAATTGCAAGCAATTGCGAATTCGTTTCCGCGTGATAACGAGCTGGCTTCGTCGTTTCTACCGATACGAAATGTCTTTCGTTATACTTGACCTCGCGTATTTTTAATTACTTTTGACTTGATAAGACTATCGGATTATCAGAGATCCTGTTTTTTGTCAGATTTCTGTAAGATTAAATAAGGGATAATCTTTGACAGTAAAAGGTTCTTGAGGGAAAGGAGGTTTAGGATGGGATTAAGTCGCTTGGGGAAATATACTGATCAATAGACTGCGCGTATTTTCGCAACTAGAATCAAACAAACGATAAACACTTATTATTAAACACGACATAGAACCACGCCAGAATAATTTACTTATAATTCTCAATAAGAATTGGTTGTAAAATTCTTCCAAAAAAAAAAAAAAGAAAAAAAAGAAAAGTATTTTCGCAAGTCTATATCTTTAGGAACACAAACGCAGAGATAGAAATTGATGTAATAGGATTTTGATTATCCGAAGTAATTAATTACAGGAGAACCAGGTAATTAAACTTTTTCGATAATTAAACGTAAATTTGGACTGCATTTTACATGGAGAGTGATAATTGACTGCACTTATACGTCTGTACAAGTCATGTTCTTTTTGGTTTCGTAATTTAGCTTCGCAATCTTTCTAGATTGACAAAAAATTATAAATTTTTTGTGTAAATGAATAGTTCCCCAGGATTATTTTCTTTTGTGCTTTGTACCATTTGTTCGATTTTTTTTTATTGCTATGAATGCTTCTAACTGCATTATGCTTACTATATTGAACACTGCTTACAGAAACGAAATTAATTCTGTCAATGATTTCTTCATCACTTCTATATCCAATGATGAACTGAGAGCTATAAACCGAGTGAAGAATATATATACAAGGAGTATGATAATCAAACTTTTGAATGTAAAAAGAAATATGTATTATATACTTTATATATTAAATATGTATTAGAGGAAAAGCTTTACTTTAAATATTTTACAGATTGTGCTCTTCATATACAGATATGTATGTGCGAATAGAATAGAGATTGCACTACAGCTTAAAATTCTGCAAAGTCTGTGAAAAGAATGTGTTACCATATGTTTCCAAAGTGGAGAATGTTTCTCTTGTATACCACATCAGCATGTTCTTTTATGGAAAGTTCACTGGAGAAAGAGGAAGTTGCCAAGTGCTAACTATTGAAAAGATCACGTGCAAGGAAAGTTGTTTTGGTATGAAAGACAGTTCACGAGCGTGGCTGATTTTAAGCCTTTGCACTCGACGACAATTTCAGTCGGGCGGAGCAACAACTCGAGATGATTTTGAACGTATGCGACGAGTATTTTGTAGGTAAAATACAAACATATAATGTCCTTGTGCACCGGCTATTTTATTCAATAACACTGTGTACAGGTGCAATGGAATTCTAGTGGATACTGGAAGGTTCGGTCTTATCAATGTTCGTGTTGTAAGACTGCCATAATAAGGCAGAATCCCACAGATTAGAATCTGCTAATGTGCAGATTCGAATAGCCCATTTTGTTGGTATTTTCGGGTTATACCTGATAAACGAAATTCGACCTTCGTCGTCGAGAGTCGTTTCTGGAGTGCAAAGTTTGAAGTTGCATACAAAGAGCAGGATAACTGAGGAAACTATACAAGTGCGGTAAAACTATCCGAGAGACCTTCAGCTGCAGCTGTATCATCTGGTGCTTGTACACACTACGCAGCAAAAATGAACGGGAAGAGAAATAAAAAAAGATCTAAACAACTGTCTTTAAAAGATAAGACTTGCAGCGGGTAGGAAATACTCTTTTTTTTGTACTTTCCATCATGTTTATGTTAAACGCAAGCTTCATATCTATGACAAAGCACATGTTACTTTTAAATCGCATTTATGAAATTATTTAATGTAACGATGTAAAAAATATCCCAGATAAACTAAAAATGCTTTCAAATAAAAAAAAGAAGACTAAAAAGAAAACACTCCATCGACCTCACTAAAGAAATAAAATGGACAAACTCAAAGATTGTATCTCGCTGGGATTAGCCATCCACATGTTATTTAGCAATAAAGCTAGACAAATTTACCAAATGTCCAGCTGGACAAATTGTAAAGTACAAATTAAATAATAATAAAAAAAAAAAAAATAGAAAAAATCTAGGGAAGTCTCTTATAATCTTCACACGAGATATAAACCTTCAACGATTAATCCAACTAATACAAAAATGGTGAACTATGAATCATCCTACAATATAAAATTATATAATATCTATATTTATCTCATATAAACATTAAACATATATTTCGTATATTTCATTATACATATTAAATAATCGGCATATTATATACTATCTTAATAATACACAATTATGATATTATATCATTAATATTTCTCATACTGTGTTTTTCTTTCATTTAATTTTATTTAATCTTAATCAATTTAATCTTATTGGATTTTTTGTTGTATCTCACAACGAAAAGGAAAAAGATGTTCTTTCTTTCCAAAAATCAAAAAATAATAACAGAGAAGCAAGGATAAACTGGTCAAACGTAATATCGCGGAGAAGCGTCAAGGTTTCAATTTCACGACAGTCCGTAATTAACGCAATCAGCCAATTTCACGTGCACTTTATTCGCGTAATTAACGAGTCGATCGTTAAATCTTTTTTCTGCCGCTGCGTCGCCTAACTAAATACGCCCGCGTCTCTCGACGCCTCTGTATCTTTTTCCTTCGCTTCTTTTCCCACCCTCTACCTCCCTTTTTCCCGGTATTCTTTCCTTTCCTGTCTGCTACTGGACAGAAGTCCGTTGTTTCAGCTAGCCGGTATTTATCTCGTGCAGATTAAAGGGAAAATAAACGGCGGGTACAATAAATAAACTTCGAGCGTTTCTACATTCTCATCCGTATACAGGGTGTCTTTGTTGGTCGCGTTGGTTGATAGCTCGTACCGACAGAGGGATGTTTCTTCTCGTGTAAAAACATATTGGAAATGTGAACTAAAATAAAATTCTTCCATGTGACGTTCTGCTGTAGAATAATGTTTCCCAACCTTTTCGAGACAGAATAGTTTAATATTTTCTCTCTATTTTTACCCTCTTTCGTAGCACTATATTATAGGTAAATATAAGATCGTTTTTATTATAACGAAACAATGTACGATTTTTCTTCTTTCTTAATATTTACACAAAAAAAGCATTTATGAATTGCGTAAAGAAAACCTTCTATTCGTCAAAAGTGAATTACGATCTACTCTAGTGAAAGTTCAAGAAATTACTGAAGACACGTTGGGACAAATGATCCAAATAAATAATATGGAATATTTAACACGCGTGAACATTCCCCATATTTTGTAATCCTCTGTGGTTTAAACTAGGTCGTTGGGAGTTTAAAAGAAATTTCACCCTTGACTTTTTTCGAAAAGTGTTTTCACTGGAAAATGTTCTAAATATTTTTCATTTAACCAATGATTGTATGATATAACACACGTTATACAGATTATAAATATAATATAGTAGATGTCGATAAGCATTCCATAATTTTTGAAATGTACTGAATGTTTTAGTTTTGCTACGAAGGATCAGGCACCTATCCCATCACAATGCACCTTGAGTCACTTTTATTTAATTATGAAATATGTACAAACAGTACATTATTTGAACTATTAATACAATGTTACACAGTAACGACATTGAAATAATTAAATGTAAAAAACCTTACTGATGTAATTTCGTATAGAGATAATTACTACCGAAAATAATTCTGGCAATCCGCTAGAAAACATTTCACGACCCTCTTGACGATCATCAGCCTCCCCAAAATGGGAGTCTGAGTTATAAAAAAAGAGAAACGTAATTCGAGAAGGACGAGTATACCAAATGCTTTATTTGGAATATGTAGCAATCTTCTAATAAATAAAATTTCGCTTTTGCTTTATTTTATATTTTCTATTCGTTTTTGCACGAGGAATCACATTCTTTCTGATTGTACTGCAATTATTGAGGTAGACTGTGTAACTGCTCTTTTTTACGTGGGATGTAGTCTTGATTGGAGATTGTTTATCATGAAACTGTTGCAATAAAATCAATGAAACCCGAGCTAGTTGTTTTCGTAAAAGAGAAACGGTGTAGTTAACAAGAAAACCATGCTAGTGGAAAATTATACGTATATCATCATCAGAAATCGTAGTATCAATATGAATGGATCATGGAGAAAGTATGAAAAACCATTGGGTGAGAAGAGTAACACAAAATCCTTAATCCGGTAAATAATCCGTGATCTACAATTAACATTACGAATATAAATTAATAGATAGTTCATGTATATAATTAATCATGGAAAAGTTGTTTTCCATCAACGTTACATTGAAAACTTACTTACGTAACGAGAATTATAACTCTGATGAATTAATTATTAATAATTCTCAGACTAATTAAATGCTAAAGTCATGTAAATTTACTACAATCAGAAAGCTACACAACCTTATGAATAATTATCGAACAACAGATCTGCTCAATTCAATGTTCGATTGAATTTCCCTTTGGGCAGTTATCCATCAAAATAAACGTATATTATGCTTTAAACAATATACATCACGCAAAATAGTACAATAATTAATAATAAACAATATATTTATCGTTCCTTATATATGTTGAGAAATTTATATTTAAGGAAGAACGAATTTGTTTTGACTGATAGGGAAGTTTTAATTGAATGAAATCGGAATTAAAATTAAAGTAGGTTACACATGACATTATATACATGTTAATGGGAAAAAATATTGGCAAGAAAATAATCTACGAGGAAAATAAATTACGCTAGAATAAATTACGGAAAATAAATTACGCTAAAAAAGCTACGCTATTTGTTAATAGAGTATTCTACCAGAGTAAGGTTACTAGAATACCCTATTTGTATAATAATGTAGATTAAATTTACCGTGCTTTTTCGACACGCACCCTTTCAACAGAGCTTTAATTGCATTTTCGTTTTTTTACGCACCTCAAACACCGAGTTTAGCAATTTAATACACGTCACGATCCCTGATCCAATGTTTTACGAGCAAATAAAATGTTTTATACCAAGCAGAAGCTTAGCTAACGGATAGAATTTGATTAAATAACGATATTGAAGAGACAAAAATATATATATATATATATATATATATATATATATATATATATATAATAAGAGGAGAAAAGTTATTACAATACAGTTTCCTTCTTTTTAATACGAAATAAAAAGATAATTGCTTTATATACGCGTGTTAGCCACGAAAGTACAACCAGATATTAAACCAACTTTAAATCATTCATGTTTATGTAACATTTTTTTATTTTGTTAGACCCATAGAGTAAACATATAAAATTTGTCTCTTAAACTCTCGGACACACTGTGTAACTGTATTAAAACAAAATCTCATAAAATTTAATTCGTCGAAATCTTCGATTATCCACGGTGTTCCATCACGCTCCTAAAACGCGAATATTTCATATAACATTATCCACACGTGTAATTTTAATTGGTGGTAATAATAATTATTCTAGCTAGGTTCTATGTCACAATATTTTCCGACATATCTCTCCGCTGCCATTTAATTCGATCAAATTGATAAAATCCTTGAACCGCCTGTATCCCTCGGTTCCTCGTCAAATTAAATATTTCACGCGCTCGCGCGTATACATCATGGCTGTGCGTGAAACCGCAAATACGGGCGAAAAGAAAGAAGACACACCGCTAATTTCCCGATAAACAATTTGCACGCTGATTCGTTCGTCGCGTTCGTCGGGATTCGTCTGTGTTTGCATCAGTGTTTCGCGTTCCATGACGAAATTTCGTATGGTACTGGAATCGTAGGTGAAAGGGCATTTACATCTTGGCTACGATTAATTATCGGTTGGCGCGAATTACGACCGTGTTTGTTTCATTTCGAATGAAACGCGGCCTATTCATGGAAAAATGTCTGGTGAAGAAATTCAAAGCACGATTTAAGTGACACGAGCAAGAGAAAATTGGACCGCGTGAATGGTGCTTAATTACGACATTTTAAGAACCTTGCTTGACACGCGACGTGTACCTCTGTTGAAAGACGTTACGCTTAAACGGCTAATTAATTTCGTTAATTATGTTTACATAGCGGTGTGATATCGTTCTGTTATCTTTTTAAGTAGATATCGTACATTTGTACTGCTTGCATATTGTACTAACAAAAATTGAGAAATTGATTAATCAGATAATATAAGAATTTACGTAAAGTTAGATGAACAAAAAAAAAAAAAAAAAATAACGATGAATATACAATTTTAAATTAAATATTGAAACCGGTCATTTGACCTGTTAAATCATACTTTCTATCTTTTTTAGAAGAATAATTTTAATAGTTCATATATTGCGAACTATTTTCTGATTTGATTTTTGGATTACATACGCTACATTGTCTAATAAACGTCTGAACTAATACTGTTTGTAGAAATACAAAATTTTGTATTTGAAATGAGAACATTTTCTGAAAGCGTTACCGTACCGTTGCGTTGTAAAATAATTTGCATCTTTTGTTTATGACTAAAGTACATACAAATATTATCTAACATCTAACAACTAAGAGTATTCAACATTTTCAATTCTTTGTTATTTTATTTAAACGTGTCAATTAAAACGAGAAATTATTTTCAGACGATTTACCTAATTTTTACTTGAAACAAAGTTACTTTTAAAAACGACGATAAATCAACCCAAGCATATATGTAACTTATCATTAGAAATGATTATTTATTTCGATAAGAATCTACTCAAAGCCAAGCTTGCCGCGTATTTTTCTCTACATATATTCGATTTTTACCTTATCCACGTCTCACCTATTTTGTTACACCTCACATTCGTTCTCAGACTCCTATCTCCAATTAACCGTTAAAATACGTTTCACCGGGTCTCAATTAATAATTAATATAGATGCACGCCTGATAATTGATATGTCTAACAATGAATAATTAATACATAAACATGGCTAATGATAATTAATATACAAGCACGAAAAAGCCTGGCTTCTCGAATCAGTTGTTCTGCTAATTAACCCTGCATGATGTTAAAGCAGCGCCTAATTAGCAATGCGTTTTACCTTTTCTGAATCGGTGTCCGAATATACACGACCCGGTCGATATTCCGGCGGCAAATACGCTCGAGCAGTTTCGGGCGGTGCAAGTTGCAGCAAAACTCTACCACGTGGTGTCAACTCCAATGTATGGGGAGTCACCACCGGTCCAGCTCTCGAACCACCCACCACGCCACCGTCTGTAACAGATTTTCATGGAAATTATAGCGTTACCACGAGAGAGTAGATATTCCGCCCAACTATGCGCAAGGCAGTATCTATTAAACAAGCAATTTTGTGGCAAATTAACGATAGCTTTTAAAAGTTATTATGTCCATTAAGTTCTGTTTAAATATAATTGTCATTAGGAATAAATGCACTAACAATGTATTTCAAAATTATTTATATTAAATATAACTTAAATTATAAACAATAAATATTATTATTATATATATATGTATTATAAATATTATTGTATTACACAATAACATTATTTATTAACTAAATATATTTATTTGCAAACATAAAATACAGCAGATCAAACAAAACAAATCCATTTGCATATCTACAAAAGCCGAGTAACTTCTCTGAATGTGATAAATGCCAAAGAGGTTATTTGTCATAACTGACACAATTTTTGCAGAATTATGACTCCGATTGTAAATGGGAACAGCGAAAGCAATTCGTTGGGGCAATTTGTCGAAATTGAGGAAGTTGTTGGGGAAAAATTAAGGAAATCTTAAGAAACTCTTTCGTTCAGTCGATTCCAGCAATTTTATCCTTCATTGCTACTGCTATAATCCTGTTCCTTTGATTTGCTGCCTCTATTTCCGTCATCTCGAATCCAATCTAACTCCGGTACGTCTAATTTCTGGCTGATTCAACCGGTAAAATTGCGAATTTGCATTTACAGTCGGGTTCGACCAATGATCGATACTGGCCGATTTGTTGCTTCGAAATTTTCTTGCGCTACTTTCCGACAATTTCTGTGTAATAGGATGTTAATTATTTTTATGAAATTTCTTGGAGATACAAATTGAATTTTTGTAAATTTCCACGATATGATGTAAAAAATAGACGGTGTATGATATTTTATTTTATGTTCGCGAATAATGTTTTGATTAAGTTCATATAAAATTATAATAAAGAGTTTATGTTGCCGAGAGTGTTGCCGTTTGATAACATGTCTATATTCCCTAATATAGCAGACACGTAATGCTTATTGCATGCTGTTTTGCAATATAAAATTTATACGACTGAATTATGAAGTATTGACGCAATACAGAGATAGTTCTTTTAAAAATTGTACCTTTTATCCTTCTTTATATTTGGAATATTTGTTATTACGCTAAAATATTTTATACATGCAGCGAATAACATAAACAACGCGTAGGTTTCTAAAATTATTATTTCTGCGCAAGTGCATGCACTCAAAGAGCTACCTCATATTTAAAAAATTCACACTTAGAGCTTTCTTATGTTTGGAAAAATCGTATATTTAGGCGATTAAAATATTTGCAATTTTGACAGGTAAAGTTTGCATAAAAAAGGTAAAGTTTTTTTATATTTCACATAGAAGTACTTTATGGATTTATATTTTATTTAAACTATTAATGAATGCAAAATTACATAAGTATAAGTATATTATACTTATATTTATGTTACAAAATCCACTGTATTTAGTAATGTATAATTATGATTAATAGCTTGTGATAATAAATAATTCAATTATCAGTTTTTCATATTTTCTAGGCTTTCCTATTAACAGTTGAAAAATGTAGAACCCTTTTTACGAATCGGTCGTGATATATTAAAGATACCTAAAATTTCCCGTTTCTTCCCGACGATCAATTAAATCTTAATGTACGTTCTGGACTTAATCGCTCTTTATTAACGCGTTCTCTATTGCGTGGACTGCCAATAATCGTAGAATTTATTATCACGTATTCATTTAAGAGTATCTATTCTTATAAAGTATATCCTATATCCTTCAATTCGATACTAAAATGAAAGCCAGAGCAACACCTCTGTTAATAAAAATCGACGTTTACTATATCTTGAAAAGTATTGTACGCTTTTAGTTAAAAAAAAAACGAACATTTTTTTATATTTTCGAAGAACATTGTACTTCTCTTTTTACAGCAGTACATATATTTTTTAGTTTTATTTTCTATTTACTTAAAAAAAAAAATGTTACAAAATAGCGGTCAATCACCGTATCCGAAAATTTTGAATCGAAACCTCTGCTGGAACACCGATAGCTGGCCACTTTGGCGGGAATTGGACCATTTAAAATAAAAAATTCCATTTCATTCCTGAATCGGAGTCTATCGCCTAAAATTTGACATAAAATTTTCTTTAATTTTAATGATCGCAGAAATAAATATTCTTCGTAAGAAGATCAATTTTCAACGTTTCGAAAAAATCAAAAAAAAAAAAAAAAGAAATTTCCCTGACGAAGGAAGATTTTAAAATTTTGTTTTTAATCAGATTCTGTGATATCTATTTAAAAAATCTTGCGCACTGAAGCTTCTTTTTCACCTCCCTTCAGTATTTTTTTACGTAAAATAAACATGAACATACTTGATGCATGCAAACATATATTTTATTTTTATTATTTAATTTGTACTTTACAATTTGTCCAGCTGGACATTCGGTAAATTTTTCTAGCTTTATTGCTAATTAACATGTGGATGGCTACCCCCAGCGGGATACCATCTTCGAGTATGCAAACGTATTTATTCTTTATATTATATTCATTCTTTAAGCCATTTATAACACTGTTATGAGACTTGACTATTGAAACAAATCATATAGAAATTGCAAGATATTTAAGTATATTTCACAGACACCACAAAAGTATAAAAGGAGTCAATTATCCATTACATTCAGTGGGCCACCTTTAACGCTTACATACAATTCACATTGTATATTAACTCTGTGTATGTCATGTGTAACATATGTTTACAGTAAATATCCCGCAACATTTACCACATTTACATTTCCAGATTAGTTTCAAATATCAATACCAATATCGTTCATGATAATTGCGTCTCGTTACAGTGCTAATGAAATTCCTATACGTTTTACAAAACAAATATATATACACGAAATTTTCTCCAAACGTTAAATATGCAGCTCGACGAATCGAATAGGAAAGGCCGCTGGTTGTTTAGCTCGTTTTCGCCAACTATTCGGACGAACGATCCGTGCAGAAGTGGCATCTGTCCTTTAACCATTGCTGTAAATCCAGTATAATTCGCCATTCAATCGTTAATTTCGCGGGTGTCATGGACATCAACAGACTAACGATCACTGAAGCGTCTTGACACAGCGAACGTTCTCGCCTAACTATGACCTAGTAATTTAAGCATTCATTTCTGCCTAGCCAGAAAATATTTTCCACCCCGAGAAATTCCGAGGAAATTGAAGCGCGCCTCACGGGTCAGAAATAACGACGAGAACCGGCTTTCTGTTTGCAACTTAAAACTTAAACTCCATCGAATCCGGGATGATCACTAAAGTTTCCAGCGACGGAGTTCCCGATCGGTTCAAGCTTTGCGATTTAATGTCGCCGCGACTAGGGTTAATTTTCGTTCGATTCTGATGGCCTTGAATTCTTTATTGGTTCCTTCGGCTTGAATAATTGCGAACAAAGTTTGATAGCGATAGATGGGATACTATTTGATAGATTGTTCCCTGGTGGAATGCGGTCAGTTTCTCCGCAGATTTCCAACGATCGAATCGGATCGATCATTCTCCATGGATTGGTGAAAACGAATGTTATATTTTAAATAATAAACAATTTTGATAGCATAAGATGGGACATTATTTGGTAAATTGTTCCCTGATGGAGTGTGACAAGTTTTTCTGCAGGCTTCAAATGATCTAATCGGATCGATCATTGTCCATGAATTCGTGAAAAGAAATATTACATTAGAAAAAAGTAATTTATACATTTAGATCATATAGAGATTATTTAAATGTAATTTATTATGTGCAAATATGGTAGATATATTTCTGAAAAATAATGGAGGTAATACATCACGGAAATTAAAAATCTCTGTTGACGCTTCACAGACTAAACATTTTATTGATAATCGTGTTTACTCAATGACTAGATATTCCTCTGCATCGAATATTTTTAAATTACTTAGCGATAACGAGTGTTTTAACTCTTTTTCACCTTCTATTGTAAGTATTTCTAAACGTTGAATGACTTTTATCGAATAAACGACGACGATAATTGTCACTTAACGGATTTTCATTTTCTATCTGAAACTCTCCTCTCACTTTTTGGGATAATTGTAACTTATACAATCACAATTTTCTGATGTAAAAATTGATAAATAAAAATCGATAGGTATATAGTTTCACAGAAAGATTCAGTAATAGTAATCAAAACTATTTAAAATATATTGCTTATTATGTAATGTTTTAGTCTGAGATCTGTTTGGACATTTAAATTTGAAATATTTTCGACACTTCAAATTTGTTCGTTAATCCGAGAGGAGAAGAAATCGACATTACGTTGCTCTCAATTAATCGGACACAACGTGTACATTCCTTGCTGTGCAATTTTTCAAGTGCCCTCTTGTCCGAGTAATTGAATTCAATAAATTATCAGAAAACACTGATCGTTGATGTGATTCTCGAAAGAATTAGAGCGATACGAGTTATCTTGCTTCCATCACTACTCAGACCATCTATCAACGTCCGGTTTTATAGCCATTGTTACGATGTTCCGTAGAGATACGTGTCAGACGTTTCTAATCGCCAATCTCTGTAAACGTGCCGACTAACCGCAAATTAAACCTTCCGGGAAAATAAAACGGCCGAATTACATGCTCTCACGGAACTCAAATATTGTTAATGTCGATTGTACGTAGTATATTTTTATCTGAGTATATATGAAGTGTATACTTTTTATCAAACAGCAATTTCAATATATATAATATTTTTAAATAGAATATTCATCGTCCTTGTTTATATCTTTCGTATAATGTTTGAGTATGGATGTTGATATATTTTTTGTCGAACAAATAATTTTATTAGATGCTTATTTTTAACACATTGTTTTCTTCATGTTTTTATATTAAATATCACTTGTACATATTTTGTTTCTCAAGAAATCATAGAAATTAGTTATCAAAAATTATATAAGTAATAGAATAATTTAATTACACACAATTTCACTTAATGATAAAAATTGAAGAATGATTAAAAGCTATCCATAATAATTGATTTCTTAAAAGTCAGTCTTTTCATAATGGCGTTTTTTGTCTTAAGTCCTTATGATAGGCTTTATAATTATTTAAAATTCACGTGTAATTTTCTTTACATTCAACCTGTAGTAGAAGGCGCTTTGTTATACAGAGCTTTTAGCGCGATTAAACTCGGTTTCGTACCATTCCATCACTTTATATGCTTCAATAATTTACTCAAATCTATTTTAGGTAAAAGCTCAATTTTTCTTTTTATCTATTTCTCCCTTTTAAGATAAAACGAAGAAGTAAGTTAAGCCTTAAAATGCTTTGAGATTCATAGCTCTCCCTCTTTCTTCCTATCTTTACACGTTTTCTGTTATCAATTCTTCTATATCTTAGATCTAAACAATATACGCAATAAAAATATCAAATAATAATAATAATAAATCTTGAAATAGTCTTAAAAATAGTCCTTGATTTTTTATGTCTCAGTATTACTTTCATTTTCACGTTAAGAGCCCCTTTTAAAGTTACTGAAAAAAATATTTATTACAAAACTGAGATCAAAAATCAGCCACATCGATAACAGTTATTTTCCAACAATGGAAAAATATGATTCGGATGAAAATATCTCCAAGACTTTATGATTACTCGAAAGCTTTAACAACCATACATCCTAGTTGATGCAACACGAATAAAATAAATAATAGAAACAAGGAATACTTATTCCATATCATATTAATACATATTCATTTTTCATCGTACAACTGCATAAAATCTAATAAACAAATTATGGTACATTCCGTATCACTTGAATCATTGAACTATTCTGTTTAATTAAAGACCCCTTTTCGTTTGATCTCGATACGACATTCCATTACCGAGATATCACAATAAGGAGAGTATCGTAATTCTTAACGTTTTACTCCGCTCTCTCACTCAAATCATCGTACCTCTCACAAGCACGCCTTCCCTGACCTGCCTTATGTTCACTATCTGCGAGCTGGTTACTGACAGACGCTGAGTCAGTGGTTTTTTTTTACTTCTACTACTACTACTACTACTACTATTACTACTACTATCCAACCGCGACGTACGCATTTCCAGGAAGAAAAGTGGGTCAAGGCGTTTCCTGGAATTTCGACCGCCATTCAATATGCTCTGCATATTAAATGTTACGTTTCGAAATCTTACATCTGCACAATCAATTGGGATATTATTATAGTCAAATAAAATCTGTATCCAATGGCGGGCGTTGATTTATCTTCCGAGTAGGTTCACTTTCGAAATTAATTAGTTACGATGGTGCGTGTTCGTTTGAAGTGGATTTAACTCCTTCGTGATAAATTGCGTTCCTGACGTGTCATACCTTTCGTAGACGTTCATTAGTAATGACAGTTTCTTAACTGTTTGGTGGAAAATGATATATCTGACACGTTACGTGACACGCGTGCCGAAACGTGCAACGAGGTATGAGAGATGTCATTTGATGGTAAATAACTTTTAATGAACTTCTAAAATAACTTAACTTTTGTTATTAGCGAAATGTAATTTAGTTTTGAGACGACGCAGGTAATTTGTTTCTTCTTTTTCTCTATTTTTCAGGCATTATAGGCAATTATTTTTTGACTATCGTTTACTGATGGATTAGAGATTTCGATAAAGCACGATTAGCATTTAATTTGGATCTTAAAGTAGGCTTGAAGGTTTCGGAATTGCAAGTTGTTTTTGTAATTTCATTGGATGTAAATTTATTGTAAATATACGATCAGCAAACACGAAGAAATGTTAAAATTGTATTAAAGGATCAAGATATAAATATATCGGCAAAAGAAAGTAATTGTAAGTCTTACGTGGAACTGCATAACTATGCAAATTGGAACTAATTACATTACAATGTGACGCAAGCAATATGTCAGAATACATTGCGCCAGATGTGAAATGGTTCAATATGAGCAGCTAGACATGTTCATGGATTGAAAATGATAGTTAAAAGTACCTCAAAATATTTTTTTACAGTATATGTTATTATTTATTATATTTGGAATATTTTCAAAAATATTTTCTACATATGTAATGATAAGAAATATAAAAAATACTATGCAAGCTACTTTATACAGGGATTTTACACAACGTTTAAGTATCAAATATATATGTATTTTGGTAAACGTATCGCTAAAAATACATGTTATTAAAAAATAAACAATTATAATTAACAAACTTGTCGCATAGAAGTTATACCGTTAATTGGTAAAATTATTTACTTAATTATAGCTCTCAGGTATCTAACGTTTAGAACAATTCTTTGAGAACTAACTTTCCCCTAATCGTAATTTTAAAACTATCAAAAATATTATGCAGCGTGGATGTGAGCTTTACGACGTCGTATTTCCATGAGAAATTTCGTAAGCAAATTTTTGATAGTAAAATATGATGGGTTTTCGACGACCGATAAAGCGTGTTCTCGTTTAAAATTCAGTCCTTTGAAATAAAAACCGCACAGGACTTTTACTAATCATTTTCACTACCTGAATAAACGTTCTAATATTTGTTTCTACATTTGTTTCTTGATGCAGTGATTACAAATATAGATAACAAATATTGATAAATTAGATATAGGATAACAAATCAGTAGATAAATTCCTCTATAGTTCAAGCTATAACAAAACAACAGCGAAATTGAAGTATAGATTTATTTCGATCTTACAATCTGATTGCCATCGTTCTGTAAAATTTTTCCTCTTATTTTGATGGTAACATTTTTTATTCAATTTCTAACTGACGTCAAACTTTTACAAATCGCTTATTTTAGATAAGTTCGCGAAGCCGTGTAAAAAATGATGGACTGGCAGGAAACAGATTATGTATACATGTAATTACCTCTTGTTTACGAAATTTTAGTGGTGGCAAAAGGAGTAGACTTTAAATAAGATGTAACGTGTTTAACAACAAATTACTTAAAGCGGTATATTTTCGATGTACTTTCATTTTACAGCACAGATTTTTCTCTGTGTTGGGTGTAAATAACACGTAAATAAAGAAAGAAAAGTTCCTATTAAATCCTTCGAATATGAAAGTAATAATTCAACGATACAATAAATATTATATACTATAGACTAATGCATAATAATATACATGTATTAAATAATTAATCGAACGAAAACGAGGGATTATAGCGATTGAACTGTATATTAATTACAGGGTAATTGTTAGGTAACAAATAATTAATATTTTTAACAAATCATTGTTATTAAGTATAATAAAACGATTCGCTATTCGAATTAAATTTGAACTCGCAAATGCACAGGAAACCAAACCGAATTGAATAACGTTGTAAACGCACAGCTGCAAATCAATTTCTCAAAGTTCACAGTGACACAGATATTTCTGTTCCGTGCATATTTATTACTTCGCGTCGTTCTCGCATACCCATACAGAAATCAGATGTTCTCGTTGCTTTTCTACTGGGAGGAGAGAAAGCTCTCGCAGCTTCTACATGCGCTGGCTTCGCGGTTACAAAAGAATACCGAAACGTACGACTTTTCAAACGAAGAAAGGCAAACACGAGTCGTCAGCTGCCTTTGAGAATCTGCGAGCTGTTCTGTGGCTCGTTAAATTCCGCCAGCGAGATTAAAACTTCAACACCCTTCTTCCATCGCCAAGACCCATGCATTGGAAAAGAATTAATTTAAAAGCAGAGTCTTTTTCGTGAAAGGCAACATTTTCCCATTGTTACAGGCGAGATCCCTTTTTTTTTTTTTTTTAATGCATCTTTTTATCTATCACGCGAAAGTGGAGCTAATTAATAGTATTCTGCCGTGTGTCAAGATTTAACGTCGTACGCTTTTATCTCTGCATGTAGGTAAATCTTATTATTTCTCGATAATGGATTTATTATAACAGATAATCAAACATTAAATGCGAAAATTGATATGAAAGTATATAGGATGTCCCGTAGCTAGTGGTGGAACTGGAGGTGATTCCACGCGAGGAAATAAGTCGGAAATATAAAGCGTTTCCGAGGAAATCGAATTGGAAAAGTGTGCATTTATTAAAGATTAAATATTAAATACAAAGGTAAGAAACTCGAAAGCAATATAGTTTTGAGCGATGATTAAATACAGATTGATAAAATAAGTCACTTGGAAGTATAGCAGCTAAGCAAATTTTTAAAAAACAGTTTAGTAAAATACGAGGAATTGCAGTATATGAAAACAGATGTTCTGCAGGAAATAAGAGCTTGAGCTACGTGAATGTTTAAAATACGTATGAGTACATTCTAGGAGGAAAAAAGGGGATAGAAGCTCCACAGCAAAAAAAATATCCTTCTGAAATACTACAAAAGAGAATGATAGAAAATACGTTAAAAAATTATTCGATAGAATTCTCGAAAGAAACATTGCTATTTAATGCAACAAAAGAAGGCCATGAAAGATATATTAATCACTTCAAATATTTTCATAACATAACTTATCACAAGAGGGTCATATAAATCTTTTCTCAACTTTTTAATTGATGGAGTTAGTATATATATTACTGTTTATAAAAATGCTTCTAAAATATATATGTAGATATATGAATTGATGGTAAATTAATGATCAGAGACAGGTCTATCTTTAGATCATTATCAATCAACACGCAATATGTACATTTTTGTGTAAACGATTTAGTACTTAACGAAATTTCATCGATCCCTATTTCCACTATCTGCTCATTTATTTTCATCCCAGACTTGAGCTTAATTCGCATTGATAAAGCATATGTAAATATTACCATAGCTACACAAGTGTATCAACGTCTTTTGTAGTCATCGTACAAAATCAAGAGGATAGCACGGACGACGACAGAAGCGATCAAAAAGCGACAGGATCAAGAATATTTTCGAGATTCATCGGAATATCGGTACTACGGCCATCTATTTCGCTGGCATATTCTCTTTGCGTGTCCACGTCTACGTGTGTAGATCGCGTGGCCACAGCGGAGAAAGATGAGGACGTATCTCGATGTGTTGTGTGTGCAGGCCTGGGCATTGATGGATAGTCTTCTAAAGCTCTTTCTCTCTGTCTCTCTTTCTCCCTATTTCTCTCTCTCCTCCTACCTATTCGCCCTATTAAACGCTATCTACTCCATTGACCATTCGAAATCAACCCCTCTCCGTACATTCCATTTTCACCCCTTTAGAACCGCCACCATTCCGGATTCGAGAGTTTCAGCGGACATGTCGTAGCTCACAGCTAATTTGCCATTCCAGTGGACGTCGGCGTGCACTTGCAGCCGACAGAAGGTTGAATAATAAAGACGTGTTTACGAGGCAAAGGATCTCTCTTTCCAGCGAGCGGAATTTTCATTCGTGGCAGCCGACTCGACGGATCACGCCTCGATCGAGAAAAGTAAAGTAAAAGAGGAGCTATGATGCAGCATCCAACGTTCAACTGGAAAACGAGTTTAAACGAACGATGTGGAAGTTTTCTGGATAGCTAGACCACTCCGCTATCGAGTATACCGGCCGTGAAATAAAAAAAGTCGCGAAGATGAGACTTGGAAAGCAGGCCGAATCCCTTTGAGATTTTTTTTTTAGTACGAGAGGGGTTAAGATGAAACTTGTGTGGATTTTTTTTCTCGGATACGTAATGAGATACGCGGAGACCTGGATTTGACAAACACGGGGCTTGAGACTCGATCTCAAGAACCGTTTGAATTTTATCTTCGTGTTTATTTTTTTCTTTCTTTTTTTTTTTTTTTTTTTTTTTTTTTTTTTTTTTAGTTAAACGTACGCATGTAATTTGTTCGTGTATCCAATTCTTGAAGATTTGCTTTTTGGTTTATTTGCGAATAGGAACGGTTCGAAAGTATTTGATATCTTTTTCTTATTGGTTTCTTATTTCTATGAAGACTTTATTTCACTGCACATATTTGTAAGAAAAAACACTGTTATGTAAATATTATATTTCATTCGATATTTAACATTAGAATATTTAATAAATTAATCAATGGAATAAAATATACCTTTATCGTTTGGAACAATGTTTCATGTAAAAAGAATATAAATCCTTCTCTTTACTAATTTACTGAAAGTTATTATAGATTAAATATGAAGTAAAAGACGCAACGTAATACCTTGCCTCTTGTCCCATTGTCTCTTAATTAATAATTATAATGAACTTCAATGATATACTTTTCATATAATTTCTATATATTTTAGATGTATGTAACTCGTATAGATAATATCGATTTTTGCATCTTCCGCAAGTTCCTTCCAGCGTGCAATATTTCAATAGAACGTAACTATTAAAATATTTCCACCCATTTAAAAATTTGTCCCTTTGCACAAATTTTTTCTTTAAATTCACAGTTAATGCACACGACAAGCTTCCATCCGTCCAGAACGCAGAACGTTTCTGTAGCATTAATAATTGAAATTAAATAAAATTATAAAAGCATGAAAGAATCGTAAAAAGGTATTCTACTCTTTGTGTCTCGGAGAACAAATGAATTTTTTAAATGAAATTCCGCCATGTAACAGCAAAGTAGGAGTACCAAACCAAATTACAATTTCACTTTCCTACGCGAATTATGAATTATGAATGATACATATACTTATATCGTAAAATTACATAACATAGAAGCACATGGAGTTTGAATTTCATAGGTTCAGTGCACATGTTGCAAGTAATCCTCGCATAATTTCCATCCTTCCATTAACAAAAATATTGCTTTTAGTAACATAGATGCTTTGGATAAAATTTTTAGTTAGCGTTAACAAAAAAAAAAAAAAAATTTATTTGACTATCCTAAGCTTTTAAAAAAGCTAAAGAAATTCCGAAAGACTTATTGAAATCCATAATATATTATACAGTCATTTTTTAAATGAAATATCTGCAAGACTTTTCAAGAAAAATAAAGATTCTCTGAAGAAATTTTATTATTAGAGTTAGAAAAATTATTTACATGAGTAGAAAATTGAAATTTACGAAACATTTACAATTCTAAATGAAGTTCCATGTAAATATCACAACATTTGTATTCCTTCTTTATATTTCAGACTAAAGAACAATTTCAATTTTTCAAAAAATTAATTAACACTCAACGACATAAGATTACGCGTCACATTTTCTCATCAGACAATTATCAGATTAAATACGATAAACGGTACAGTCGAAATATAATATAAGAACGGAAGCACTAAATAAAAAGATTGTTTGGAAAGGAAAGCGGAGGAAATGTTGCGAATTATCGGACGATTTGCTGGGAAATATTATAGAAATCCCGCGCATAAATACTTTCAAGAAATTCCTGATACTGACACGTTCCTTTCCGTTCTCGATGAAGCGGAAGAAAAATTTGCCCAGGGTGGTGCTTATTCTCAGGTTACTCGGCGTCTAGCCAACTGGGATGTCATTAGCATAATCGACCGGAATTTTGTAATCTCACTTTCAAAACTTTACTCGATAATGTCGAAGAAGGTATTTGATCCGCGTCACGGCTCGTGTTTGCATCCTTGATTATTATCCATTAATATTGATGACATTTTTATAGAACCTCTGAGACTTTTCTTTATTTATGCTAATCTGGTCATGCGATTCTTGTGGTCGATTAATTCTTAATCCTATGACTTTTTGAATATAATACAGCATTTTAAAATTACCAATTTGCATGTCACAAGGCCGTAAAAAAATAGATTGAGAAAATTATATGACGTCCGAATAGTTATTGTTTCGTATCGTTTTGTGTAGAAAAAGATTTGTTTTCAATGAAAATATAGATACATTGATCGATATTGATTTATAACATTGTGAAGTCTCGTTTTAATTATAATAATTGCAAAGAAAAAAGTGGTTATAACGAGATAGAAGATGGATAGACGTCGTTGTTAAATCTGTACGCTTTCCCTTTCTATATCGTATTTTACGTATCCAAATGTTATAACGTACGTCATAACTTTATCTTCAATAAACGACAAAAGGAGACAAGTACATTCTGTAAAGAGGCAGAGAGCTTTCACATTTGAATTTCAATAAGTAAAAGTGTAGATTTGTGCTTTCATACTGCTGGAATTTCATTTCATAGGGGTGAACGCGAGAATAACTGACATTCCGCGAGAGACTTTAATTTGCATAACTCTCTTGTATAAGCCGAGGTTTACAAGTGGAGATGTGCCGGTTTTAACGCGTATCAATCCTGAATTATGCGGTAAAAATCCTAGTAAACGCGTGTAATATATCGTTAAAGTAGCTTGAAACTAATTGGTACGGTTATACACGGAGAACAGTCGAAACAGTAGACAAATAGCGCGCGACGATAAAAAATACTGCCTGCAGGAAATTTTGTAGCGTGAAATGTTTGAGAATGAAAAGAGTTGCGAAATTAGATTCAAAAATATGATAAAAGAAGAAAGATATGAAAGCGAATAATGCCGCGAGATTAACTGTAAAACTTTGAAACGCGTCTTCGCTCGAAAGGAATTAATTGCTGCGAGTAAAAGCGAGATCTCAACTTCTCTCTGGTGTTCACGAGAGAATGAATAAAAATTACATTATTAAAAGCCATATTTTTCAAACTTATCCTGCATTTCTTAGCATCAATCTCATTTTACAAACAGGATGATGCTGGCCATTTCTAATTTGCTCTTATGCTCATTAGGTGAACTGCTTTTTTCTTCTCCTGGACATTTCCACATTCCGAGAAAACTAAGTCGAGTGTCATTAGTGCGCAAAAAAAGCTCGTCGTGGGTAATCAACGGATTTTTTCAATTTTCGAGTGTCCCCTCTCTGTGTAATGAGATACTCATTTCCATTCGGGACGCGCACTTGCTCCAATTTTATGAAGGTTCGAAATCCTGTACGTACATAACACATGTCCCTATATTAACCTAAACCAGCACTACATCTATGTATATAAATAAAAGTATTGTAAAACGTTGATTAGTCAAATGAAGATCAATGAAATTGTATTTATTTTATTACCAAAATCTGTTTGTTTTTCAATTGATTGTTTACAGTCGCATCAACCACTATAATAGCATGTTAATGAGGAAGTGGAAATCGAAAGTTGAACTCGATAATTCCTTGAGAAAATTAGTCCATTGTGACAATTTTGGTAACTCGTCCCTGCGTTACGAAAGAATTTATTGATCGTGGTAACTTGTGATTCGTAAAATTTCGCTAACATTCATTCCATCGTACAGGCAAATCTTCTTCATTTTCCCCGATTTTCAAACGAATTTTCAATTTTAATTCCACCAGCCTCGCTCCCGAATTTCGCCAAACTTCAGTGCGCTATACCTCTAACAAGAAAACCCCATCAACGCGTACCTCCCCTAAGCCACGCCTTTAACTAAAAAACAAGTAGCGTTGAACAAGCCATTAAAATAGTGTCCGAATACCCTTCTTATCTGAGAAAGCTTTCGCTGAATTTCAGAACAGAACTCCCGGCAAATTAGTATCACTTTCAAGCTCGAAACGAGTCGGGGGTTGAAAATCCGCGGCGAACGTCGGGATTGATTGAACACGAGTCCTTTGTCGAGTCCATCTGGCCGACGAAAAACGGACAAGCCGACCTGAAAGCCAAGCGCCCCTCTAACGAAAGAGAATACGCGAAAATTAGAAAACCCCGTCGGGCAGAGTGACGCCTGGCCATTGACTGGCCAGCTCAGCTCGACGAGCAAATATTTAGCCACGGCGCGCGGATGGCAAACGACGAAATAAGGACGAGAAGCCATTAGGCCACTATCTTGCTTCCAGAGAAGCGAGAGAGACCTAGCCCTCTCCAATCCTCGAGCAAAGCCGGCGCCAAAGAGGTGAACGAGATGAGGCCACCTGGCTGCCGGCATACCGCTGTAAAATATGCCCCGCTTTACACGCGAGTCTCTTCCGTTCCTCTTCTTCCTCTCTCTTTTCTTCTTCTTCCTTTTTCAGACTGCGTCTGCTATCGTGCAAAAGGTGGCGCGTATTATACTCTGGTAACGAGAGCAGAAAAGGTTTCAATGAAGGGGCCGATTGTTCAGCAGCAGGAAGTTAATCCCTCGACGTACGATTTTGTCCGATTTAACTTCGGTCAAAAATGCACAATTTTCTTCTCAGCGGAATTGTTTCTTGGTTATACAGGGAAATTTTTATTTCTAAATTCTTCGTGATATTAGAATTACTGTTGGAGTCTATAATTATTCACAGCATTGTACAAGCTGGCAAAAAATAAGAAGAAAATATCGAATGGAATTTTTGTATATGACGCTATACGTAAAAGAGGGAGATTCTAATAATGTTTAAAATATTTGCACAAGGAAAATCAATTGCTCTACAAATGCACTTAGTACAGACATTGTAGACATTGGAGTATTTAATACCTAATTTTTAGGGGCAAATGTTAACGTCGTTTTACAAAAATGTATATATTCAATTAATGTAGCAAAAGGCACATACCGTGGAATAATTCACTTCTAAAATCTTCAAACTGAAATTCTGACAATATCCTGTAAGAGTTAATTCTTGTTTCTCATCCAAGCGAAACGTCTATGTAAATATCTTCAGCACCAAAATTACCTTATGCCTTACGTCTGGTTAAAATGAGAATTTTTTCAAGAGAACAAATATTTTCGTTCGCCCTGGACAAACTAATTTTCCTCGTATTACAAGATCCCTCGGAGAAAAATGACATTAAAAGAGTCCGCAGGATGCTGGTACGATCGTTAATGCGAAAGACGATTTTAAGCATGCCGTTTCAGAGCGTAGGATCCGAGCGCGTTTCGAGGTAATTAATGGTCGAAATAGAACCAGCAGACACACAGAGATCCGTCGCGAGTTGTACAGCTCGATAGATGAAGAGAGATCAAGAGCAAAACTCGAATCTGAAACGCAAAGTCTGTACCCGTTAGTAAACCGGTGAATGATGTTACGAATTCGAGTTGCCATTATTGAAGCAACGGTCACTGAGTTCCAACACGACTACTCTTCATTGTAATTCGGGAACAATACAATGGTATCTATATAACCAAACAACGATTTATAAACCAGACTTGGATAAATTTTATTTGAAATAAAAATAAACGATAAGAACTTCAGATAACGAATCGTTTTTACTGTGTTATTATTTTCATTTTGGAAATAATGCGGAACGAGTAATTCTATTTTGTGTTAAGGTCTAATAAATCATTTTTAGTTGGTTTCCTATTTTAGTTAATTTTTTAAAGTACAATAATAAATAATTTGGATTCTGATATTAATTGAAATTCTTAATGTCATACTTGAATATAGCTGAATTGTTTCACCATGTATATAGCGTTAGCTCGCGGAACTGTTTCAATTTTAATCGATCATCTTTGAGTATTATGTGTCTGAGTTTGTCTGTACGAGACACTGAGCAAATCTGTATTTCTAACACAGTTAGCCATGATAGATAGCATAATAGAATCGGGAACTATTTCACGGATTATCTTAAGAGATATACGTAAAACGTACAATATTGTATATCATAAGAGATGGACATATTCGGTTTTTAATTTAAAACCATTTACTTACTCAGGTAAAGTATATTATATATTACTACAATGGGAGATTCTATTAGTCTTTAGGGCTTTTTAAATTAAATCTAATCTGTATAATAATAATTTCATTATGTATGTGCAATAATTTTGGCATTTTATAAATAGCTTATAGCAAGTAGGTTCAATTCTATTATACAGTTCTGTGATCATTATTTTCTATATTTCTCTACGATTTTCAGCTTTCTTCTAATCTAATTAACTCGTTAGAACTAAGAAAAGTAATTTTAT